>NC_091985.1:47099522-47254522 GCF_044704955.1 Pristiophorus japonicus | reverse complement strand
GCAACCAAATTTTAATTTGATTTTACGTTTTAAAGCTTAATTTGTTTTAATTGCCGGTGCTTTTAGTGTCCCCCTCCCCTTTTATAGGGGGCACTTGGAAAAATTTGATTTTAGCGGCCAAAAAAAAAACAAGAAAAAGAAAAACAAAAAAAAAAACACAAAAAAAGGAAGAAAAAAAAAAGGGGCCTTGAAAATGTCTGCTGTGTCACCCAGGCGGGTGGCACGGTTTAATGTTTATGTTTTTTTTCAGGTAAACTCAAAAGAGTTTCATGCACAAGGAGGCCTCCTCATAGGACTGCTCCTGGGCACGGCCAAGGGTGCCATCAGCCGGTCCAGGCAGCGGGCGGTCGAGGGGGTCGTTCAACCTGACTGCCTGCCTCTCTTCCGCTCTTACATCCGGTCCAGGGTGTCCTTGGAGATGGAGCACGCGGTGTCCACCGGTACGCTCGCGGCCTTCCGCAAGAGGTGGGCACCGGAGGGACTGGAGTGCATCATCACGCCCGGCAACCAAATTTTAATTTGATTTTACATTTTAAAGTTTAATTTGTTTTAATTGCCGGTGCTTTTAGTGTCCCCCTCCCCTTTTATAGGGGGCACTGGAGGAAAAAAAATTGATTTTAGTGCCCAAAAAAAAAAAAAAAGAAAAACACAAAAAAAAACACAAAAAAGAAAAATAAAAGGGCCTTGTAAATGTCTGGTGTGTCATCCAGGTCGGGTGGCACGGATTAATGTTTTATGTTTTTCAGATAAACTCCAAAAAGAGTTTCATTCACAAGGACCCCCAGGTCCCTCTGCACCTCAGCATGTTGTAATTTCTCCCCATTCAAATAATATTCCCTTTTACTGTTTTTTTTCCAAGGTGGATTACCTCACATTTTCCGACATTGTATTCCATCTGCCAAACCTTAGCCCATTCAATAAGAACATAAGAATTAGGAACAGGAGTAGGCCATCTAGCCCCTCGAGCCTGCTCCGCCATTCAATAAGATCATGGCTGATCTGGCCGTGGACTCAGCTCCACTTACCCCCCGCTCCCCGTAACCCTTAATTCCCTTATTGGTTAAAAATCTATCTATCTGTGACTTGAATACATTCAATGAGCTAGCCTCAACAGCTTCCTTGGGCAGAGAATTCCACAGATTCACAACCCTCTGGGAGAAGAAATTCCTTCTCAACTCGGTTTTAAATTGGCTCCCCCGTATTTTGAGGCTGTGCCCCCTAGTTCTAGTCTCCCTGACCAGTGGAAACAACCTCTCCGCCTCTATCTTGTCTATCCCTTTCATTATTTTAAATGTTTCTATAAGATCACCCCTCATCCTTTTGAACTCCAACGAGTAAAGACCCAGTCTACTCAATCTATCATCATAAGGTAACCCCCTCATCTCCAGAATCAGCCTAGTGAATTGTCTCTGTACTCCCTCCAAAGCCAGTATATCCTTCCTTAAGTAAGGTGACCAAAACTGCATGCAGTACTCCAGGTGCGGCCTTACCAATACCCTATACAGTTGCAGCAGGACCTCCCTGCTTTTGTACTCCATCCCTCTCGCAATGAAGGCCAACATTCCATTCGCCTTCCTGATTACCTGCTGCACCTGCAAACTAACTTTTTTGGGGATTCATGCACAAGGACGAGAGGTGGGCACCGGAGGGACTGGAGTGCATCATCACTCCCGGCAACCAAATTTTAATTTGATTTTACGTTTTAAAGTTTAATTTGTTTTAATTGCCGGTGCTTTTAGTGTCCCCTTCCCTTTTATAGGGGGCACCGGAAAAAATTTGATTTTAGCGCCCAAAAAAAAACCAAAAAAAAAAGAAAAAAAAGGGGCCTTGTAAATGTCTGCTGTGTCATCCAGGGCGGGTGGCACGGTTTAATGTTTTATGTTTTACAGATAAACTCTAAAAGAGTTTCATGCACAAGGAAATGTTGGTGTTTCCCCCAGATCGGGGGGCACGGTTTAATCTTTTTCTGTTAACTCCTAAAAGAGTTTCATGCACAAGGACCCCCAGGTCCCTCTGCACCACAGCATGTTGTAATTTCTCCTCATTCAAATAATATTCCCTTTTACTGTTTTTTTTCCCAAGGTGGATGACCTCACACTTTCCGACATTGTATTCCATCTGCCAAACCTTAGCCCATTCGCTTAAATCTCTTTGCAGACTCTCTGTGTCCTCTACACAACCCGCTTTCCTACTAATCTTTGTGTCATCTGCAAATTTTGTTACACTACACTCTTCCAGGTCATCTATGTATATTGTAAACAGTTGTGGTCCCAGCACCGATCCCTGTGGCACACCACTAACCACTTATTTCCAACCCAAAAAGGACCCATTTATCCCGACTCTCTGCTTTCTGTTAGCCAGCCAATTCTCGATCCATGCTAATACATTTCCTCTGACTCCGCGTACCTTTATCTTCTGCAGTAACCTTTTGTGTGGCACGTTAGCGAATGCCTTTTGGAAATCTAAATACACCACATCCATCGATACACCTCTATCCACCATGCTCGTTATATCCTCAAAGAATTCCAGTAAATTAGTTACACATGATTTCCCCTTCATAAATCCATGTTGCGTCTGCTTGATTGCACTATTCCTATCTAGATGTCCCGCTATTTCTTCCTTAATGATAGTTTCAAGCATTTTCCCCACTACAGATGTTAAACTAACCGGCCTATAGTTACCTGCCTTTTGTCTGCCCCCTTTTTAAAACCGAGGCGTTACATTCGCTGCTTTCCAATCCGCTGGTACCTCCCCAGAGTCCAGAGAATTTTGTTAGATTATAACGAATGCATCTGCTATAACTTCCGCCATCTCTTTTAATACCCTGGGATGCATTTCATCAGAACCAGGGGACTTGTCTCCCTTGAGTCCCATTAGCCTGTCCAGCACTACCCCCCTAGTGATAGTGATCATCTCAAGGTCCTCCCTTCCCACATTCCTGTGACCAGCAATTTTTGGCATGGTTTTTGTGTCTTCCACTGTGAAGACCGAAGCAAAATAATTGTTTAAGATCTCAGTCATTTCCACATTTCCCATTATTAAATCCCCCTTCTCATCTTCTAAGGGACCAACATTTACTTTAGTCACTCTTTTCCTATGTATCTGTATGAGCTTTTACGATCTGTTTTTATGTTTTGCGCAAGTTTACTTTCATAATCTATCTTTCCTTTCTTTATTGCTTTCTTAATCATTCTTTGCTGCCGTTTAAAATCCGCTGGTACCTCCCCAGAGAGTGTGTGTATATGTATGTATGTATATACACACACAATTGTTTTCCACATTTCAAGCTTCTCCACAGGGCCACGACAGAACAATCAGGCTGCCCTTGAGCACTGATCCCGATGGCCCATTGGCTGCAGCTCTGCGGAGCGGGGGGGCGGGGCCAGGCGCTGGCGGGAAAGGCCAGGCGATCGGTGATTGGCGGAGGCGGGGCTGGGAATGGCAACCTGTGACCCCGCGCTCCGTCTTTCCCGCCAGCGCCAGAGCGCGGGTTGCAGCTTCCCGGCGGTGGTCAGCATGGCCAAGCAGCGCACCCTGTTCAGCTTCTTCAGCAAGTCGCCGCCGCTCAGCGCCTCCTCTTCCTCCAGGCCGGGGGCCCGTGCACCGTCCGCCGAAAAGACCCACACTTCTCCCGGGGCCGGGGCCCAGGAGAACGGCAGCCGGGCCACCAAGCGCCGCTGGAGCCCGCCCAAGCGGCCCCGGCCCGCCGCCCCGCTCTTCTCCGGGGGAGCCAAGAAGGCCGGCAAACAGGTGGCCCCGCGGCCGGCAGCCCCGAGGTAAGGCCCCGGGCAGGGGGCTGAGATTGATGCTGAGCGGCTTCACCCTGCTGTGCGCTGTGTTACAACCGGCTCCGGAGTGGCCAGTGTCCCGGGGTGGCACAGGGCGCTGCTTCCCCCCCCCCCCCCCCCCACTGGCAGGCCGGCCGGCGGCCTGGCCTTTCACGGTACAGGGGCTGGCTGTGCAGGGTACCGGGCCCACGGAATGGCACTGTGTGTGAGGTTGTATCAAACCACATTCTCTCAATGGGCTTTAAACTTCCCAGAACCCTGTTGCAGATCGCCTTCTGGGGGAAATAGCTGGGAGGAACTTCCCTCCCTTTGGTTGTAAGGGCATTTTAGTTGGCAATATTTTGGAAAGGGGTGGGGGTGGGTGGAGATTTGTATTTACCTAGTACCTTATTGTACCTTTTCAGAAACTTAGCAAAGCACTTCATCTGCTTTGAAGTGCAGTGTCATTTGGGGACCTGAAAGCTGCTTATTGCCCACACGCGTCTCATGCTCTAAAATGTTACTCGGGAATCCTTGCAGCTTTGACGAGAGCTTGTTGCAATCGCGAGCTAGTTGATGGAGCAAGTGCAAGTCTGCAGGACAAAAGTAATAGTCAAGGAAAAGCACTTGCACAAACACAAAGATCTGAAATGTCTCACGTTCTCTTGCAGTCAAGCTTGTGAGTTTTCTCCAGGAGACCTAGTGTGGGCCAAACTGGAAGGGTACCCGTGGTGGCCAAGTTTGGTGTATAACCATCCAACTGCTGATGAGTACCTCCGGGGAAAAGGAAAGTCTCTTCGTATTCACGTCCAGTTCTTTGATGATCCTCCAACAAGAGGCTGGGTTAGTGTGAAGTATGTCAAGTTGTACACAGGTAAGAGGCCAGAATATAAAGTGCTAATTCCTGTACAGATTTAACTTGTCTGCTTTTCTTGAGGGTTGCCATATCTAAATGTGATTGGACAGGTAACTCCGTAGAGAAAATAACAAGTCATTGAACTGTGTAGTGGTGAAACGCTACTTCTGTTCTCCCTATTCTTGTTTTTATCCTTCAATGCTGGGACCTGAATTCAGATGCAGCCCAAAACAAGGGGATGAAGTCCACTGGATGGAATTGCCCTTTTGAGACTATCCAAACTCATTTCTCAATTTAGTTCCTGGTAGGCATAGGCCTGCAGTGTGAACGTAAACAGGAGACGGGTCCCTTGAAATTAGCAGCTCAGTGTTTTGTTATTTGCCTCTTCCCTCCCCCAACCCACAGAGACATATTTTACAAAGTGCTGCTAACAGGAACTTGGCTAGCAATTCGTGTCAAAGTTCCAATATTTTATATGGTTCATATTTCCACTGCTATCATTTGAGTAGTTTTAACTATCTGGTTTGAACTATTTCTGAAAATAAGTGTCCGTGCCTAGAATAGTTTGAAGAGTTACTTGTTCAAGCCTAAATCTATTTTAGAACATAAGAAATAGGAGTAGGCCATTTGGCACCTTGAGCCTGCACTGCCATTCAATAAGATCATGGCTGATCTGATCATGGACTCTGCTCTACTTCCCTGCCTGCTCCCCATAACCCTTTACTCTCATCACTCACATCTGTCTATCTCTGCCTTAAATATATTCAGTGACCCAGCCTCCACAGCTCTCTGGGGCAGAAAATGCCATAGATTTACAACCCTCTGAGAAGAAATTCCTCCTCCTCCTCTCAATTTTAAATGGGCAGTGCCTTATTCTGAGACTATGTATCCTAGTTTTAGTTTCCCCTGTGAGTGGAAATATCCTCTCTGCATCCATCTTGTCGAGCCCCCTCATTATCTTAAGTTTCAATAAAATCATCTCTTGTTCTTCTGAACTCCAATGTGTATAGGCTCAACCTATCCTCATAAGTCAACCTCCTCATCTCCGGAATCAATCTAGTGAACCTTCTGAGTTGCCTCCAATTCAAGTATATCCTTCCTTAAATTTGTATCACAGCTCTGTGTTTTGCTGATTGGATCCTATAGTCTGTTGAGTCTGCCATTTTTGGTTTGACCTGAATGTTTCTGTGCAGATTGGTGATGTGTTTCCACAATTTGTATCATGTATGAGGGAACTGGCCTGAATGACAGTGTGACTGTGGTAACTACAGTTTTGTTTGAAAACTTGGTGCTCGTGCAGTTTTCCTGTTGCATTATCTGTCCCTGATTTGGTAACTATCAGTTGATTAATTGTTGCCGCTGTAAGCAGTTCCACAGTATTGATAAGTGTTTGTACCTGAGTACAGAGAATTGGATCACACCCATAATATGTGGTTTGATATGTCTTTATTCACTGTCTCCTGTGGTGTGAAGTTGGCTGGATATGTATATGAAGGGTGACCCCATGTATGCTGACAATACCCACTTATTCTTCCCTTGCACCATTCCTTTTAATTTATTCTCTGGATGTAGGCAAGGTTGTCTTAGTTGTCCTGAGAAGGTGGTGGTGGGACTTTTTAGGAATTGTTTCTACAACTGAATGGCTTGCTAGGCCACTTTAGAGAGCGGTGAGAGTCAACTTCCCTGCGTGATTCCATAACTGCTGCCTTGCTATCTGCCTATTTAATCAAGTCGCAGGTGAGCCAGAACTTCTTGCGGCTCAGCATTGGCAAGACAGAAACCACCCTGATACCCAAGCTATTGATCCCAACCCCATTCCCGGATGTTTATTCAAGACCATACCAAGTACATAATCTCTGCTATGCTTTAAATTCCACGTCCAGTCCATCGGCAAGACTGTCTACTTATACCACTGGGGCATTGCTACCTCATACCATAGTCCTTTGCTACCTCTGAATTTGACCACTGCCTGTATCTCATCCTGCTTGCCTATCTCTCCAACCTTGCTTTCCTGCTCTGACTCCCCATCCTTTCCATGGCCTTGCTACTACTGCAACCTCTCTTTTTCCTTCCAGCCTGCATACGTTGCTCTTCCAACTCTGGTCTACTGTGCATTTCACTTTTATCATTGCTAGCAGACACTTTGCCTGCTTGTCCCATACTCTGTAACATCTTCCCCAAGTCCCTCTGCCTTGCTACATCTCTTTCCACTTTCTAAAGTCTCTTTGACACCCTTCCTTCCTTTCTTCCTGTCCCAGCAGCTTTGATTGTGGGACATTTTGCTACTTTAGGAGCATTATATAAATGCAAGTTGTTGGACATTTTATTGGTTAAAACAGATAATGACCTGTAATACAGTGACCTTTTGATCTTGCAGGCTCTGAGTGTAAAGAAGCCCAGAGGGGTGGTGTCTATTTTAGTGGAAAGCCTGAAATCCGCAGGGCAATGGAAACAGCAGATGGTGCCAATCAAAAGTCAAGAGAGAAGCGTTTGGAATTGGCTGTGTGCACTGAACCTTCTGAGCCAGAAGATGATGATGATGAGGAGGAGGAAGAAATGGAGGTAAATGAATAATAGTTTCAATCGAACCATATATCAGAATTAATGCACCTCAGCTGTACAGACTAGGAATGTTCCAATATTCGATTCCCCGGTCTGTACTGAATAATTAATCTGAACTGGGGCGGCAGTACGGGTTTTACAATTGTTGCAGCACCTCAACATTAGAGAGGAAATAATGGGTCAGGGTTCCGGTGCCTGCTCATCGTTCAGCTCCTCCTGATGGAAGTACAGGTGCATTGAGATTGGGTGGCAACAGGTGAGGGCTCAAATGCATTGCTCCCCCTCCCCCAGAACCACAACTAGCTCGAAGACTCGCTGTCAGGGCTGACGTGAATACTAACCACTAAGGCATGGTTCCAGAAGGTGTCTGCTGCCTGTGGAGCACATCCCCTAAAGAGAAACCACACCTTGGTGAGGGAATGAAGGCAACAAATGAACTCGCAAGTTCTCCCTTGTTAAGGTACTGCCCACCAGTGGTGCTGTGCAGAGCAGGAGTGCCACTTTCAGCTATCTGATCTTTTAATTGCAACACTACAGTTGATCTGAGTGCCCCTTGTGCCATTAATTAACCCCCTCCTCCCCTTGCAGTCGAGTAAATATAGTAGATACATGTCAAGGATTCATGTACACTAAACTTTGTATGAATTTTGTGCTCTGCATGATGGCAGTGCTGGGCAATGGAACCGTTTTTACCCTTGCATCTGTGTCACCCAGTGCCAGTATTGAAGACTTGCAGGTCAGGTATAACACAGCAATTTGTAAAGTTCCCTTTATTCGAACTGCATTAGCCCCAACTTAATGGCACTCCTTTTCCAGTTCCCTTCTCCCATCAGGGCTCAAGGCTTAATATTTCCACTTCCCATAGCAGCCGTCTCTTTTCACCTTTCTGCCTTAGACTGCCAGATCAAGGGGAATTCTGATCTGTGTGGAGCACTAGGAGCTGGGTCTGGATTTGTGCTGTCGAGTAAGTTCACTTCTGTTAGGACCCTTGCTCCCAGTCGACAGAAAGCTTCTATCACATCAGTCTGGGCTGGATTCAGACTTCACGTCCAGAGGTGGAGACATTGTGCCAGCCTGGTGCTACAGCTAGGCCCCCAATCTATTTGGCTGTTGGTGGGGGGGAGGGGAGAGAGACGGGAAATTAAAGAATTGGGTAAATCTAAAATACTGCTTTCCAGGTAGATGACCAATCTACAGTGAGTGAGGACGATAAAGAAAATAACAGTGAGGATGAGAAAGTGAAGCGACCGGCGAGGGCAACGCGTTCAGCCTGTGTCAAGACCAAAAGGAGGCGGATTGTGGTGGAGTCTGACAGCGATGTTGAGAGCTCTGAGGATGAGTTTAAACCCGACCAGCAGGAGGGGAGCAGTGAGGAATGCAGCAGTGGTGTCTCCGAGAAAGATAGCAGCGAGCCTGACACAGCGACTGACCCTGATAGTCCAGTGAAGATTCCCTTCAAGCGCAAGCGTGGAGTGTCTGTTGTCCCGCCCACAGCAAAAAGCGCCTCCAGTTCCCCCTCTGAAACCCCAAAGAGGGCAGCGGCGGTGTCCTTGGGCACAAAGTCCAGACTGTCTGCCTTTTCTGCACCGGAGACGTTCGAGTGCCAGTCCAACGGAGGTGCCTCAAGCAGCGCTGCACCCACGGTAACGTGGGACCATGAGAAGCTCGAGTGGTTAAAACCTGGCAAGAGGAAGGATGCCAAGAGGCGCAAGGAAGCTGATCCTGACTACGACCATTCCTCGCTATATGTGCCTGATGATTTCCAGTACAAGTGTACCCCGGGCATGCGGAAATGGTGGGAGCTCAAATCCCAGATGTTTGACACCGTGATTTTCTATAAAGTTGGCAAGTTTTACGAGCTCTACCACATGGACGCTGTCATAGCTGTTAATGAGCTGGGACTGATGTTTATGAAGGGCAGCTGGGCTCATTCTGGTTTCCCTGAGATTGCTTTTGGCCGTTTCTCCGACGTACTGGTTCAGAAAGGGTACAAAGCGGCGAGGGTGGAGCAGACCGAGACTCCCGATATGATGGAGGCGCGCTGCAAGTCACTGGTACACCCCACAAAGTTTGACCGGGTTGTGCGAAGAGAAGTGTGTCGGATAATCACAAAGGGGACACAGACGTACAGCGTCTTGGATGGCAACCCGTCAGAAAGCTGCAACAAGTATCTCCTGTGTGTGAAGGAGAAGGTGAATGCTGACTTGTCGGGTCAGTATCGCTCGTACGGGGTTTGTTTCGTCGACACGTCCGTTGGCAAGTTTTACACGGGCCAGTTTCAGGACGACCGGCATTGCTCGCGTTTCCGGACTCTGGTGGCGCACTACACGCCGGTTCAGGTGCTGTTTGAACGAGGCAACCCATCGCTGGAGACTAGGAAGGTTCTGAAGGGCTGCCTGGTCTCTGCCATGCAGGAGGGGCTGCAGTCGGGGTCCCAGTTCTGGGATGCATCTAAAACACTAAAAGTTCTAGCCGAGGAGGGCTACTTCAACGAAACAAAACCTGAAGAGCCGGGTGTTCCTTTGCCTCCTGTTATCCAAGGAATGGTATCTGAGGCTGACCCTTTGGGGCTCACTCCAAGTGAAGGCCACGAGCTCGCCTTGTCTGCACTTGGGGCCTGTGTGTTCTACCTGAAGAGATGTCTTGTTGACCAAGAGCTCTTGTCAATGGGGAACTTTGAAGAGTATGTTCCCGTGGATATTGACCTTGAAAGGATGAAAGTGTCCAGCAGCCGCTTTGTCAGAAGCAGGCAGCGCCTGGTCCTGGATGGCATTACACTCACCAATCTGGAGATCCTGCAAAATGGCACCACAGGCACAACCGAGGGCACGCTGCTGGAGCAGTTGGACAACTGCTGCACCTACTTTGGCAAACGGCTCCTAAAGCAGTGGCTGTGTGCCCCCCTCTGTAATCCTCTCGCCATCGAGGATCGCTTAGACAGCATTGAGGATCTGATGGCCGTGCCTGACAAGGTGACGGAGGTCGTTGAGCTATTGAAGAAACTGCCGGACTTGGAGCGGCTTCTCAGTCGGATTCACAGCATCGGATCATCTCTGAAAAGTAAAGACCATCCCGACAGTCGGGCAGTGCTGTACGAAGAAACCACCTACAGTAAGAAGAAGATTGCAGACTTCCTCTCTGCTCTGGAAGGGTTCAAAGTCTTCCAGGAGGTGCTCCAGATTATTGAACCGTCTGTTGACGGCTTCAAGTCCAGGCTACTTAAACAGATACTAAGTTTGAAGGGAAGTGCCACCGAAGGCCTCTTCCCAGATTTGTCTGCGGAGTTGAAGAGGTGGGACAAGGCCTTTGACCACCAGAAGGCGAGAAACTCCGGAGTCATTACTCCCAAAGCCGGCTTTGACCCAGATTACGACCAGGCACTTGCTGACATCAAGGAGACTGACCACAACCTCCAGGAATACTTGGAAAAGCAGCGCAAAAGGCTTGGGTGCCGAAGTGTTACTTACTGGGGCTCTGCCAAAAACCGGTATCAACTGGAGGTTCCAGAAAGTGTTGCTGATCGGCATGTGCCAGAGGAGTATGAGCTGAAATCGACCAAAAAGGGCTACAAGCGCTACTGGACAACACCGATTGAAAGGTTATTGGATACAATGAGCAATGCTGAAGAGAGGCGCGACGCCGCTCTTCAAGACTGCATGAGGAGGCTTTTTTACAACTTTGACAAGAACTACAAAGACTGGCAGGCAGCAGTGGACTGCATTGCTGTTCTTGGTAAGTGAAGTGTTGCCTCAGTCATTTTAATAATGCCCTTGTTGCACTAGGTGTGATCCAACAACAACTTGTATATAGCACCTTTAACATGGTGAAACATCCCAAGGTGCTTCACAGGAGTATTATGAAAGAGAATTTGACACCAAGCCGCATAAATTAGGTAAGGGGACCAAAAGCTTGGTCAAAGAGGTAGGTTTTAAGGAGCGTCTTGAAGGAGGACGGAGAGGGTTAGGCAGGGAATTCGAGCTTAGGGCCTAGCTAATTGAAGGCACGGCCACCAATGGTTGAGCGATTTATAATCCGGGATCGAGGACAGAATTATTCTTGGGTTGAATGTGGAAGGTAAAGTTCTTTTTCCTCTTAATGATTGGAAAAAGTCATCCATAAATGTACAAATCTTCTGCCCCACCTCATTCTGCACTTAGAAGTAGGGACTGAAAAAAATGGGTGGAAGAGTTTACAATTCTGAAATGAATGAACTGTTCCATAATTGGTGTCTGTGCAGTCGCTAATATTGCAGTCCTACCACAAAGCTCTCATTGGTATTGGTGCTAATGCAGTGTGACTGGGTGCTGCCCTACCATGCTTGCCATTTAACTTGCAGGCAGGCTACTTGGAATGTAGCTGTACACTTCTGCCTGACCAGCCATCAGCAGACGCCCCCCCCCCCCCCCCCCCAGGGGTATGAAGGTAGTTTTTCGCACAGTGACCATTGATGGACTTGCTGTTGTGACTGTTGCTCCACCCAATGTGACAGGAGGCTGGGCATAGTTGTGTTAGAGCAGCCTTTTAATATAATCAGAGCTTAAATAACTTGTGTAAACCTTCACTTTATGAATAAACCCTACCAGTCCCATGATGGAGCTAGGAAAAAGCCACACAGCCCAGTGAGCTAAACCTTATTTTGAACAATTAACCCCCACCTACCTGCCATCTCACTATATTTCTCTTGTTCCAGTAATACATCTGCATACATCTGATAATTCAGGGCTTTTTTGTGCACAAAAATTAAGGGAAAGTGTGAATTTTGTGCTTTTAAAAAAAGATTGGAGATGTCTTTAATATAATGTGCTGTAAATACAATGCATCAACTGCCCCTCTAAGATGATCGATCGATCAATCGTGTTGTGAATGTTCTGCCAACTCCATTACCACCCTGCAAAGCTGGCTGACTGCTGAATCTTTCCATCTCTCTGGATGTTACATTCTGAAGCTCGATGCTTTGTAAGACAGTCTGCAAGAAAATCACATTTTTTGGGGAGGGGGGCGGGGGGGGGGGAAGTTCCGCTGTTGGTGGCAGTAGACCAGATGTTGCACTGCTCCCAGTGCTGCTGGCTAGCACAGCAACAGTTGATGCATCTCCCAGCTTGTGGTCACCTGGTGCAATCCCAAGGCTCACAAGAATATCAGTCCTTTTTAAGTTGACCATTTTTGAACAGTTCTGTAGGGAGTTGACTTGCTGTGATTCTGCAGAGTGCAGTGATGTGAATATTTTACTGGTTCAAACCTGTGAATTTAATCCAAAGTGCCTGTCTTGTTCTGGGTCAAGCTTCCTTCACCATCAACACCCCCTCCCCACACACACTGCTTAATACAAGTGGACTGTAGTTGCAAATCCATGTTGTTAAATGCTGTCATGAAATCCACCATTTGTGCTGTCTTAATCAGTTATATTGACCCACTAGTTTCTTCACCTCCCTCTGCTATATATTTCATCCACTTGTCTTCTGGCTCCCAGTCTCCCTCTCTCTCCTCCTCCTCCTCCCCCCTCCGGACATGGGCATTTTCCAAAGGACTGTCATTTGAGTGTGAATCCAGCATTTTCAAGAGCTTGTGGGTGGTTGGGAGCTTTAGTTACATCCACATTGCACCCGAGCTTCCAAACCTCAAGACAACGAGACGTGAGCAGCTGCTCTTTCTGTAGCAGGAGAAAACTGGGTCCCTGGTGCCTGCAAATGTTCTGATCAAGCATAATACAAAGACTTGCTCATAGGCATTGGAATGAGATTGGTGACAATGGGCTTATTGGCACTTAAGCTGATTCAGGTGTGATGTTCTTTAAATCATTACTTCCAATTTCTGCCAGCACTTCGCTCTGATGCAGATTAAATACTGCCACCAGAAAGAATTGCAATTTGGAAGAATTAAACCTTTAATTGTACTGTCAGGTGCTTTTCACAGTTCTTTAAAATGAGCTTTTAATTAAGTTTTCCTCACTCTTGTGGTTTTATTCTTGCAGATGTTTTGGTAAGCCTAACACACTACAGTCAGAGTGGAGAGGGGCCAATGTGCAGACCTGCCGTAATGCTTGGCGACGAGGATACCCAACCGTTCCTTGAGCTTAGAGGCTCGCGCCACCCGTGTGTTTTAAAAACCTTTTTTGGGGATTTCATCCCTAATGCTGTGGTTATTGGCTGCAAGGACGCTGAAGATTTGGAAGATGGCCGCAGTAACAAACAGGCTTCCTGCCTGCTTGTAACAGGCCCAAATATGGGTGGCAAATCTACCCTCATGAGACAGGTGGGAGAGACTCTTGTTACCTACCACAATTCTCTACACTTTTTTAAAATTAAAAATAAATTGCATTTATATCGAGCCTTTCACAACCTCAGGCATGCCAAAGCGCTTTACAGCCAATGAATTACTTTTGCAGTGTAGTCGCTGTTATGTAGGAAATGCGTCAGATAATTTGCGCACACAAGAACATAGGAAATAAGAGCAGGAGTAGACCATTTGGCCTCTCGAGCCTGCCCTGCCATTCAATAAGATCATGGCTGATCTGATCTTTGCCTCAACGACACTTCCCCGTCTGCTCCCAATAACCCTTGACTCCCTTATTGTTCAAAAATCTGTCTCTCTCCACCTTAAATCTATTCAATGACCCAGCCTCCACAGCTCTCTGGGGCAGAGAATTCCAAAGATTCTCGATCCTTTTGAAGAAATTCCTCATTTTCGTTTTAAATGGGCGACCCCTTATTCTGAAACTGTTCCTCCTAGTTCTAGATTTCCCCATGAGGGGAAACATCCTCTCAGCAGCTACCCTGTCAAGCCCCCTCAGAATCTTTTATGTTTCAATAAGATCACCTCTCATTCTTATAAACTCTAATGAGTATAGGCTCAACCTTTCTTCATAAGACAACCCCTTCATCTTGAATCAACTGAGTGAACCTTATCTGAACTGCCTCCAATGCAAGTATTTCCCTCAAATGAGACTAAAACTGTACGCAGTATTCCAGGTGTGGTCTCATCGTCTTGTTTAATTGTAGCAGGACTTCTCTGCTTTTATACTCCATCCCCCTTGCAATAAAGGTCAACATTCCATTTGCCTTCCTAATTACTTGCTGTACCTGAATGCTAACTTTTTGTGTTTCATGCACAAGGACCTCCAGGTCCCGCTGTATTGTAGTCGCTCCATTTAAATAATTTTGCTTTTTTATTCTTCCCACATTAGTAACCTATCTATCACTTTGCAGATTCTTTGTATTCTCTTCAAACTTGCTTTCCCACCTATCTTTGTATCATCAGCAAATTTGGCTACGTTACCCTTCATCCAAGTCATTAATATAGATTGTAAATAGTTAAGGCCCCTGCAGTGATCCCTGTGGCATCCCACTAGTTAGCTTGCCAACCTGAAAATGACCCATTTATCCTGACTGTTTTCTGTTAGCCAATCCTCTGTCCATGATGCATTACCTCCAACCCTGTGCGCTCTTGTCTTGTGCAGTAACCTTTTATGTGGCACTTTATCGAATGCCTTCTGGAAATCCAAATACACCACATCCACTGGTTCCCCTTTATCCACCTTGCTCGTTACATCCTGAAAGAACTCCAGCAAATTTGTCAAACATGATTTCCCTTTCATACAATCAAGTAGAGTCAGCATGGTTTTATCACGTTTTTCAAAATGTCCTATTACTTACTTAATAATAGACTCCAGCATTTTCCCAATGACGGATTTTAGGCTAATTGGTCTCTCGTTTCCTGCTTTCTGTCTCCCCCCTCTTATTAAATAGGGGCATTACATTTGCGGTTTTCCAATCCGCTTGGACCTCTCCAGAATCCAGGGAATTTTGGTAGATTACAACCAGTACATCCATTATCTCTGCAGCCACTTCTTTTAAGACCCTAGGATGCAGGCCATCAGGTCCATTGTCTGTCTTTAGTCCCATTAGTTTGCCAAGTACTTTTTCTCTAGTGATTGTTTTAAGTTCTCCTCATCCTCCTTTCCCCCCCCCCCCCCCCCTCCCATTAGCCCCTTAAATATTATTATTGGGATGCTTTTAGTGCCTTCTACTGTGATGACCGATACAAAATATTTGTTCAAGGTCTATGCCATATGCTTCCCATTATTAATTCCCCAGTCTTATCCTTTAAGGGACCAATGTTTACTTTAGCTACCCTCTTCCTTTTTATATACCTGTAGAAGCTCTTGCTGTCTGTTTTTATATTTATTGCCCTAGTTCAGTCATCATCTATCTACTCATTTTTTAAGTCGTCTTTTGGTTTCTAAGAATTTCCCAATCCTTGGCCTACCACTAATCTTCGCAAGATTGTATGCCTTTGTTTTCAATTTGATACCATCCTTCACTTCCTCAGTTCATCCTTCTCTTAGTGTTTCTTTCTCACTGGAATATATCTTTGAGTGTTATGAAATATCTCTTTAAATGTTTACCACTGCTTATCTACTGTCTTACCCTTTAATCTTATTTTCCCAGTCCATTTTATCCAAATCTGTCTGTCTTACCTTTGTAATTGCCTTTATTTAAGTTCAGGACACTAGTTTGAGACCCAGGTTTCTCACCCTCAGAATTTCAAATTCAGTTTGACATGCTATGATCACTCTTCCCCAGAGGATCCTTTACCATGAGATCATTCATTAATCCTGTCTCATTACACATTACTATATCTAAAATAGCCTGCTCCCTGGTTGATTCCACAGCGTATTGTTCGAAGAAACCATCCCAAATAAACTCTTTGAATTTGTCCTCAAGGTTACGTTTGCCAATTTGATTTGTCCTATCTATGTGAAGATTAAAATCGCCCATGATTACCTTTCTTACAAGCATCCATAATTTCTTGATTTATACTCTCTCCTCCAGTGTAGCTACTGTTAGGGGCCTATAGGCGACTCTCCCACCAGTGACTTATTTCCCTTATTTCTTCTCTCCACCCAAACTGATTTTACAATTTGATCTTCTGAGCCAATATCATTTCTCACTACTGTGCTGATGTCATCCTTTATTAACACAGCTACCCCACCTTCTTTTCCTTGTTGCCTATCCTTCTGAAATGTCAAATAACCCTGAATATTCAGTTCCCAGCCTTGGTCACCTTGCAACCATGTCTCTACTGGCTATCAGATCATACGCATTTATTTCTACCTTGTTATAAATGCTGCGTGCATTCAGATAAAGAGCTTTTAAATTTGTCTTTTGACCATTTTTCCCTACTGACACTTTCTGGTGCACTTTTTTTTTCTTTATATGCTCTGTCACTTCCTGTCACACTCTGGTTATCATTTCCCTATCGCTCCCACAAACAGCGATGAGATAAATGACCTGATATCTGTGTGATGTTGATTGGGGATAAATATTGGCCAGAACACTCCACTCCTCTTCAAAATAATGCCATGGGATCTTCTACTTCCAACCAAGAGGGTATACGGGGCCTCGGTTTAACATCTCATCCAAAAGATGGCACCTCCAACAGTGCAGCAATGCCTCAGTACTGCACTGGGAGTGTCGGCCTGGATTATGTGCTCAGATCTCTGGATTGAGACTTGAACCCACAACCTTCTGACTCTTGGGCTGAATTTTGAGCTTAAAGTAATATTTTTTCCACCTGTTCTTTTGAAAAATATATTGTATATTGGAATAATGCAAGAATTGATGATTAGTCTAAGGATAAATTGAACAGAATTGCAAAATGGAATGTAGAGTGTAGGTGTGTGGGAAGTAATTTGAATGGGGTTTTCTAGTTTGGTGTTAAACTCCAACAGTCTGGGAGCTAATTGTTTTCTCCTCTTTCCCTCTCCTTGACTAGGTTGGCCTACTGGTCATCATGGCCCAACTGGGGTGCTATGTGCCTGCTGAAAGCTGCAAATTTAATCCAGTTGACAGAGTCTTCACACGCTTGGGAGCATCTGATAGAATCATGTCGGGTAAGAAAATATATTGGGACTGGTTTATTTTATATATTAAAGGTGCAAAAATGGTTTCCCCAAATTGCTATCAAATGTTTACAGGTTAAAATTTTTGTTTTAAAAATGCACAGGAAGCAGTTCTACCCAGAATTTTCTCCAGTTTAGTGTGGATTTATCTTGGCTAAAGCTAAGGGCTACAAAACACAGATGCTTGCATTTCTGGCCTGCTGAGTTGAGTGTAACTGATGACATGAAAGAAGGGAAAATCTGGAGCTACATCTGTAGCTAATAATTACTTTCAGTAGTCTAAACACATCTGTACCTGGCTTCCTACAAATGGGCCCAAGACCCTTTTTATCCCGATAAGGAATTCTATACTTCAGTCAAAGGTGTAACCGGGTTATTGGTGGAAGCTGCCAGAATCTTTTTGCTGACAATCTGACTAGAAAACTATATTGACAGGGATGCACAGTTCACGAGGGCCAACCTGAAGGATATTAGATAAAATAAATTAGATGGCTCTGATTCATACAGAGCAGGTTACTTGTACTAAATAAAATGGATAAGAACTACTGCATTTGGATTTGTGGAAGAAGCCAAGTAAACTCTCAATTTATTCCTTATCAAGCAGTGTTCAAAGGAATAAAGTAAAATGTAGTCATATTTCAGTTGGAATGGAGGTTGTGCAGCAGCATCTGAAATTCAGTTAAATGTCATTCTTGCAGGTGAAAGCACTTTCTTTGTGGAACTCAGCGAGACGTCCAGTATCCTGCAGCATGCAACACAGCATTCCATTGTGCTTTTGGATGAATTAGGTAATGTTTGGATCTACTTTTTTAACTTGTCTTGCCAGGTGTCCAAGTATCTTGATAGTGATAAATCTCTGACTGTGTTCAAGCTGGTGCACTTTTGTATACATTTGAATTTGGCTAGTGAGCAATCTATGAACAATTGTGAAGTGCATACACTGAGCATTTAAAATGGTGTATTCCCTGGTTCGTGGGGCTGCACATATTTCTTCAGTGAGGAGAGAAGTTGAGCAGGTGACTTTTCCCAAAACCACCACTATGGCATCCTCAAAAGCTGCTGTGATCACCGCCTTCAGGGTATGCAGTTCCTTGAAAGACACACTTTGGAACTATGGTTGGGGGAAAATAGGGGAGGGATTGGCGCTATTGATTGGGTGGTATGGGGAAATGGCTGAGGAATAGAAATAAACATTGAAAATGCATTGACTGTTGAGGTTATTTTGTGATCATCCGGACAAATCCATCATCATTCCAAACTGCGTTGTCTTGTAGAATTAGTTTGGCCACTTTCATACTTTGTTACAAGATTTTGAATAATTTGTTTGAGGGTATCCTGTCCACTGTCATACTGGGCTCTTGATGGGAACGTGAGGGACTTTAATCATATAGACTGGTAGTTTGCAGGATGAGTTCATGGAATACATTTGAGAGTTTCCGAGAACAATATGTCGTAGAACCAACCAGGGAACAGGCTATTTTAGATCTTGTATTGTGTAATGAGACACTGTTAATTAATAATCTCATGATAGAATTTCACATTGAAGTATTTCACTCTCAAACCCAATCTGAAATGAGAGAAACTTAAATAAAGCCAATTGCATAGGTGAGGGAGTGAGTTGGCCAAGGTAGATTGGAAAATTAGATTAACAGGTATGAGCATTTAAAGAAATATTCCAAAATTCTCAACAAATATACATTCCATTGAGGAATTAAAAACTCCACGGGAAGTGATCCATCCGTGGCTAGGCTAACTAAAGAAGTTAAGGATAGCATTGGATTAAAAGAGACCTACAGTGTTGCCAGGAATAGTAGTAATCCTGAGGATTGGGGGAAAGCTTTAGAAAACAGCAAAGGATGACCAAAAAATTGATAAAAGAAAATAGAATGTGTAAACTAGCAAGAAATAAACAGATTGCAACAGCTTCTACAAGTATGGAAAAGGAAGAATGTAGCAAATGTAAGCATTGGTCCCTTGGAGGCCGAGCTAGGTGACATTATAATGGGGAATAAGGAAATGACAGACATCAAACAAATATTTTGTATCTGTCTTCACAGTAGAAGATACAAAGTGGGGAAGCAAGGGACTAGAGAGCTAGTAAATTAGTATCAGAAAAAGTATTTAAGTAAGGGGACTAAAAGCTGACAAATCCTCTAGATCTGCTGGCCTACATCCTAGGGTTCTAAAAGAGGTGACTGCATTAGTTGTGATCTTCCAAAATTCCCTAGATTCTCGAATCTTAAACTTCTAGATTGGAAGGAAGCTATTCAAGAAAGGACGGAGAAAAAATTGGGAATTACAGACCAGTTCGTTTGATGTCAGTCGTCATGGAAAATGCTGGAATCCATTATTATGGGCGTGGTAACAGGGCACTTAAAAAAAAATCATAAGGATTAGGAAGAGTCAATATGATTTTATAAAAAGGAAATCATTTAATAAATATATTCATTTTTGAGTATGGAACTAGCAGGGTAGATAAAGGGGAACTAGTGGATGTAATATATTTGGATTTTTCAAAAGACATTTGATAAGGTACCACAAGAGGTTGCTAAGCAAGATATGGGGTTGGGGGTAATAGCATGGATAGAGGATTTGGTTAACGGCCAAAAAAAGTAGGGATAAATGAGTTATTTTCTGGTTGGCATGCTGTAACTAAAGGGGTGCTGCAAGGATTTGATACGGTTGACCACTCTATCCTTCTCCAATGCCGCTCCACTATGGGACTGCATTTGCCTGGTTTCATTCTTGTCTATCTAATCGTAGCCTGAGAATTGCCTGCAACGGCTTCTCTTCCTGCCCCCGCACCATTGCCTCTGGTGTCCCCCAAGGATCTATCCTTGGCCCCCTCCTATTTCTGATCTACATGTTGCCCCTTGGTGACATCATCTGGAAACACAGTGTCAGTTTCCACATGTACACTGATGACACTGCTCTACCTCACTACCACTTCTGTCGACCCCTCCATGGTCTCTAAATTTTCAGACTGCTTGTCAACATCTAGTTCTGGATGAGCAGAAATTTTCTCCAATTGAATATTGGGAAGACTGAAGCCATTGTTTTTGGTCCCCGCCACAAACTCCGTTCCCTAGCCACTCACTCTGTCCCCTTCCCCAATTCCTGTTTGAGGCTGAACCAGACTGTTCGCAACTTTGGTGTCTCATTTGACCCTGAAATGAGCTTTCGACCACACATCTGCAATGCAACTAAGACCGCCTATTTCCACTTCTAACATTCCTATCTCAGCTCTTGCCTCAGCTCGTCTGCTGCTGAAGCCCTCATTCATGCCTTTGTTACCTCTAGACTTGACTATTCTAACACACTCCTGGCTGGCCGCCCACATTCTACCCTATGTAAACTAGAGGTGATCCAAAACTTGGCTGCCCATGTTCTAACTCTCAAGTCCCTATCACCCCCGTGCTCACTGACCTACATTGGCCTCTGGTTAAGCAACACCGATTTCAAAATTCTCATCCTTTTTTATTTTCAAATCTCTCCATGGCTTTGCCCTTTCCTATCTCTGTAATCCCCCCTCCCCCAAAAGAGATGTCTGCACTCCTCTAATTCTGCCCTCCTGAGCATCCCTGATTATAATCGCTCATTCACTGGTGGCCATGACTTCTGTTGCCTAGGCCCCAAGCTTTGAAATCACCAGACTAAACCTCTCCACTTCTCTACCTCCTTCAAGATGCTCCTTAAAACATACTTTGTGGACCAAGCTTTTGGTCACCTGCACTAATTTCTACATGTGCGGCTCGGTGTCAAATTTTTATCATATAGTACTCCTGTGAAGTGCCTTGGGACGTTAAAGACGCTATATAAATACAAGTTGCTGTTTTACAATCTATTAATGACTTAGATGAAGGGACTGAATACAATGTATCTGTTTGCTGACAATAGAAAACTAAGCTGTGAGAAGGGTACAGATATGTTAAGTGAGTGGGCAAATAGGTGACTGAGTGTAATGCAGGGAAATATGAAGTTATTAACTTCAGGTAGGAAGAATAGAAAAACATAATACTTTTTTAAAATGGTGAAAAACTATTAGTGTTCAGAAAGATGTAGGTGCCCTTGTACAGGAAACAAAGTTAGCAAGCAATTAGGAAGGTAAATAGCATCTTGGCCTTTTATTGCAAGGGAGTTGGAGTAAGGAAGTCTTACTACAATTGTACAGGGCTTTGGTGAGACCACATGTGGAGTACTGTGCACAGTTTTGGTCGTCTTATCGAAGGACATACTTGCCTTGAAAGCAGTACAACAACAAACGTTCACTAGATTGATCTCTGGGATGAGAGGGTTGTCCTAAGAGGAGAGATCGGGCCGAAACTCACGAGTTTGGATGAGAGGGATTGACGATATAGATGCTTAAAGGTTGTTTCCTCTGGCTGGAGGGTCGAGGACTAGGAGGCATAGTCACAGGATAAGGAGTCTACCATTTAAGACTGATGAGGATGGTGAATCTTTGGAATTCTCTATCCCAAAGGGCTGTGGATGCTGACTTGAACATATTCAAGGCTGAGATAGATTTTTGGACTCTTGGGCAAGGAAAGTGTTGAGGTCAAAGATTAGCCATGATTTTATTGAATGGGGGAGCAGGCTTGAGTGATCTAAATTCCCTTTTTTCCTGATTTTGTGGTGACATTCCTTTTGGATTCAGCAAATTTATGCCCTTACTAGTGTCCATGCCCATAGATTGGAACAAAACACTTTTCCAGCTATGGGTGAACAGATACATGTGCAGAGATCTAGATTAGTGTCATCCTTAGCTCAGTGACTGCACACTCGCTGAGTCAAAAGGTTCATGGGCCACTCCAAAAACTAGGTATCACAGATTATTGGGTCATTGTTTTGTGTTGATTTTGCTGTGTGCAAATTGGCTGCCATGTTTCCTTACATTATTTAACACTGCCTACATTTAGTTTTTCATTGGCTGTGAAGTGTTTTGTAATGTGCTGGGGTTGTGAAAAGAACATGGTCTTTCCAATATTTTCTCTTTGATGGTAATGCATGCTAGGGTATGTGAAATTTGTGTTGCCAATTACTGTTCTTTTGAGAGGTATAGTTGTGACTATTCAGTTAAGCAAAACTTTTGAATTCTAATTTCCTTGTTTACCTCGTGTTGTATTGCAGGCCGTGGCACAGCAACATATGATGGCACAGCAATAGCTAGTGCAGTAGTTAAGGAGCTTGCTGAAAATATCAAGTGCCGCACTCTGTTTTCTACACACTACCATTCCCTTGTGGAAGATTTCTCTTGTTGCCCTGCAGTCCGTTTAGGACATATGGTAAGTGCATGGCATTCAGTATTGTAGCAGCTTCATACTTACTTACATATGCACCTGGTTAAAAATATTTTAGAAAGACAAGTTTCCAACAGCATTTAATGTGGGGCTTTTGATGGCATGATGAATTTCATAACTCATGAGATACCCAATTTATTTTAAGTGACTGGCTAATGCCTAACTGTACTGCCTTCCTACATAAAGGAGAGCAGAAATATGCTGCAGTAAATGACTGACTTGTGATGGGTTGGAGCTGCATCCATAATGTATCTTCTGTTGTGGACTGTTTGTAGGCTTGCATGGTTGAGAATGAATGTGAGGATCCAAGCCAGGAAACTATCACATTCCTGTATAAATTTATCAAAGGAGCCTGTCCAAAAAGTTATGGATTTAATGCAGCAAGACTTGCAAACATTCCTGAAGAAATTATTCAAAATGGTCATAAGAAAGCTAAAGAATTTGAGAAGACTACCATTGCCTTCAGACTTTTCAAGTAAGTATATAGGACAGTTGAATCTTCCGGTTAGATATAGTAAGGGGAAAAAGTCACTGGTGGGTGTAGTTTATAGGCCCCCAAATAATTTCACGGTGGGGCGACAATAACCAAGGGAATAATGGAGGCATGTGAAAAAGGAACGGCAGTAATCATGGGGGATTTTAACCTACATAGCGATTGGTCAAATCAAATCGCATGGGGTAGCCTGGAGGAGGAATTCATACCGGGATTGTTTCTTAGAACAGTATGTAACAGAACCTACAAGGGAGCAAGCGATCTTAGTTTATTATTCCTGTCTCATTACACAGGACCAGATCTATCTCCAACTAAAAGATCCTCTTGGAATGAGTGAACACAGTATGTTTGAATTTGTAATACAGATTGAGGGTGAGGAAGTAGTGTTTCAAACGAGGGGACTACAGTGGGATGAGGGCAGAGTTAGCAAAAGTAGACTGGGAACACAGACTAAACGGTGGCACAATTTCAGGAACAATGGAGGACTTTTAAGGAGCTCTTTCATAGTGCTCAACAAAAATATATTCCAGTGAAAAAGGGATAACCAGCAAAATAAAGGAGAGTATCAAATTAAAAACCAATGCGTATAAGGTGACCAAGGTTAGTGGGAAACTAGAAGATTGGGAAAATTTTAGACGACAGCAAAGAATGACTAAAAGCAATAGATTATGAAAGTAACCTTACGCAAAACATAAAAACGGAAGAGAGAAGTCAATGTTGGTCCCTTAGAAGATGAGAAGGGGGATTTAATAATGGAAAATGTGGAAATGGCTGAGACCTTAAACAATGAATTTGCTTTGGTCTTCACAGTGGAAGACACAAAATACATGCCAAAAATTGCTGGTCATGGGAATGTGGGAAGGGAGGACCTGGAGACAATCACTATCACTAGGGGGGTAGTGCTGGACAGGCTAATGGGACGCAAGTCCCCTGGTCCTGATGAAATGCATCCCAGGGTATTAAAAGATGGCGGAAGTTATAATCTACCAAAATTCTCTGGACTCTGGGGCGGTACCAGCGGATTGGAAAGCAGCTCTGTTTAAAAAAGGGGGCAGGTAACTATAGGCTGGTTAGTTTAACATCTGTAGTGGGGAAAATGCTTGAAACTATCATTAAGAAATAACAGGACATCTAGATAGGAATAGTGCAATCAATAGACACAACATGGATTCATGAAAGGGAAATCATGTTTAACTAATTTACTGGAATTCTTTGAGGATATAACGAGCATGGTGGATAGAGGTGTACCGATGGATGTGGTGTATTTAGATTTCCAAAAGGCATTTGATAATGTGCCACACAAAAGGTTACTGCAGAAGATAAAGGTACGCGGAGTCAGTGGAAATGTATTAGCATGGATAGAGAATTGGCTGGCTAACAGAAAGCAGAGAGTTGGGATAAATGGGTCCTTTTCGGGTTGGAAATCGGTGGTTAGCCACAGGGATCGGTGCTGGGACCACAACTGTTTACAATATACATAGATGACCTGGAAGAGGGGACAGAGTGTAGTGTAACAAAATTTGCAGATGACACAAAGATTAGTGGGAAAGCGGGTTGTGTAGAGGACACAGAGATTTAGATAAGTTAAGCGAATGGGCTATGGTTTGGTAGATGGAATAGTGTTGGAAAATGTGAGGTCATCCACCTTGGGAGTAAAAGGGAATATTATTTGAATGGGGAGAAATTACAACATGCTGCAGTGCAGAGGGACCTGGGGGTCCTTGTGCATGAATCCCAAAAAGTTAGTTTGCAGGAAGGCGAATGGAATGTTGGCCTTCCTGCTTTTGTACTCCATCCCTCTCGCAATGGAGGTCCTGCTGCAACTGTTATAGGGTATTGGTGAGGCCACACCTGGAGTACTGCGTGCAGTTTTGGTCACCTTACTTAAGGGATATACTAGCCTTGGAGGGGGTACAGAGACGATTCACTTGGCTGATTTCGGAGATGAGGGGGGTTACCTTATGATAGATTGAGTAAACTGGGTCTTTACTCGGAGTTCAGAAGGATGATGGGTGATCTTATCGAAACATTTAAAATCATGAAAGGGATAGACAAGATAGAGGCAGAGAGGTTGTTTCCACGGGTCGGGGAGACTAGAACTAGGGGGCACAGCCTCAAAATACAGGGGAGCTAATTTAAAACCGAGTTGAGAAGGAATTTCTTCTCCCAGAGGGTTGTGAATCTGTGGAATTCTCTGCCCAAGGAAGCAGTTGAGGCTAGCTCATTGAATGTATTCAAGTCAGATAGATTTTTAACCAATAGGGGAATTAAGGGGAGTGGGCGCGTAAGTGGAGCTAAGTCCATGGCCAGATCAGCCATGATCTTGTTGAGTGGCTAGATGGCCTACTCCTGTTCCTAGTTATGTTATAAATGTATCTGATTGCTAATTAAGGTAACTGCAATTGATCCCTTGGGAACAGAATAGTAACTCATGCTCCCAATGGATCAATTGCAACTTCCAATTGGACATGAGGTCCTTAAGATGCAGTAGGGCAAAAATGATCGTTATTTTCCAGTGTGAGTGAATTCAAAGCAAGCAATAGGTTTATTTAAAAGCTAATTCAATCCATGTGACAGTCTTACTTTTTTTTTGAAAGAAAGGGATAAAATTATTCCTGACCATTTCAGGAAAGTAGTGTAGTAATACTAAAGACTAGATAAATCTTCTAGACAGCTAAAACAAGGAATCACTCAAGGTGGTAAAGTATACAGAGTAGCAGTAGAAAGATTTAATGAAAGTGAAAGATGTTGTAATTAAAGTCATTTAGCTCATTTGCTTTGGGTGGGGGGGGATAAATGGTGTAGTCACTGTTTTTAAAATCTATTCCAAATACTTGCTTGCTTTTGCAGGGAGATGTGCTTTTTGGTTGAAGACCCAAATGTTAACTTCCTTACTCTACAGCCAGTGCTGAAGAAGATTGCTGAAATCTGAACACTGTGTATGATTTAATTCAGACATTTGAAATTATGTTCTAATAAAGTTTATTTTAAAATGATAAGACTCTCTTCCTAGGAAATTAAACCCTTTTATTGTTACCTAGCATCTACATAATGGTTATTGAATACTCCACAATATATTAAGTCTAGGATGTTATGGTACATGCATACACTTTCAAGCTGTTGATTTTACCCACTGTCACCAATACGCATTAATGAAAAGCTATTGAGGGGGGAGACTGTGTGTGTGTTATATATATATATATATATATTATCTGCTTCATTACAGGGAGAAGCATTGCCAAAAATGGCACGGTCCAGAAGTTACTTTAACAATATGCACATTTTAATGACATGGCATCTAACTTTTTTTTTTAAACTGGGTAAAATACTGGTGCTTCCACTTCAGATATTTATTTCCCCTTAAGCCCTGTTCAGTCTCATAAAAGCACTTGTTACAATGTTGACTTCTGGAAATAACTTTAAAAAGAACATATATATCCATGTTCTGTAATTGAAATCGGGATAGCTGTGGGATACAATTGATTAGTGTTTTCTTTTCTCTTTCATAGAAAGAACTTAAGATACTGGGACATGTGTAGTTACAGCAAGTCTAGTTCTGCTAACAAAACAGGACATTCAAGTACAATAAGGTTTTGCTTGAAATTACAAAAAAAAGCTACATGAGAAAAGCATTAAAATCAGTTGTCTCAGTTGAATAAATGTTTTTTTTAAAAATCAAAAATGCAGAAGTGCTAGATCACATTTTCATACATACACCAACCCAATCAGTACCCATTGTCCATGGGTGTTGCAGAACACCTGTGGTTCTGTGTCCAACAACAGAACAGTCCTCCTGCAAGCTCCATGTTTCAATGCTACTTGTCCAAAGAAAAATACAGCTTCACAAGCTGGCATTTAGGGTACAAAACCACAGTGTTAGCCTTTTGTCCCTTGGATAATCCACTGCTGGCTGCTTAGTCTGTAGTAATGCTATTTATGCCCAGCCTTCTCTTGATCCTGAGTTAGCAGATTGCTCCTTTCCTTTACTGCCAGACACCAGAGTTTGGACTCTAGTGTCATCCACACATGCACGACTGCTGTACAAATTCTGACATTCTTCCTGAAGATTTGGGCAAATGATATTTTTCCCTCAGTGTTTTTTTTATACAAATGGAGTTACTGTTGATTAGAATGGCAGGATATACCAAAACTCAATTGTGTTGCAACGTATTGGACTCTATTGGTGGTGCAGAGTCATACAAAGTGTCTGTATCATGCGTGGGTTCTCCAGCTAATGTGCAAGGATTTGAAAGTGTTCCAGCACCACAGTCACAGAAAAATCTGCAATGAAAGGGGAAAAAAGTAAGTTTTCCTTTTTATATTCCCAATTCAAACACATGACCAACTAAACTATTAAATTGTTTTAAAAAACTGAGCATAATAAGTTGAGTTTGTACAAACACCATTCATCTTTACTGGTATTGTTGATGCAGACCAAATGAATGGTAAATTGCAGTTTTCTGCTGTGGACTTGTATATAGTGCAGGTTCAAAGATCAACTCTTATAGAAGCTCACTTATGTATTGAGAAGATAAAGATGCCCTTTGCTCATTAGCCTACAAGAGGACAGCTACTGAATGAAGAAAATATTTGTGGTAAACATGCCCTCGAGCATACCAACAAAGTTCTGGAATCAATATCAAGCATTGCAATCTGAGATATTGGTATGACTAGTAATACATAATTCCTTGTCTTTATCTTTGATTTTTATAAATATGGGCATGTTCAATCTATTTGTACATGGGCTGGCAAGAACAGATATTTCAGGATGATCCCAGGGATGGCAAACCATATTTACAAGGAAACTTAAGATATTGGGACTAGTTCCACTGGAGCAGAGATGGTCGAGAGGTTTTTACAAGTTACGGCAAGTATAGAAACATTTTGTATGATTGCAGAGTCATTAATAAGGGATCAATTTAAAATTGCGAGCGGGGGTTAGGAAAAAAGTTTGAAGCTGGAATGCTTTGCCACAGGGATGGTTGAGGCAGGGACCATGTTAAGGGCAGGATAAATAGTTGAAGCAGAGAAAGATGCAGGGGTAGAGAGAAATGGAGAGGGATTGATTTTGGATTGCTGTAGCAGAGCTGGCAGCTGCAAATCTCCTTAGCCATTTAATATTTTTTTAACCCGTATTCAAGCCATTCCATGTGTCAGGGAGGGTGTGAAGAGGGTAATAGACTCAAACCTGATTCTACAGCTGGTGTAGCACAGGCCCACCTTGGAGCTCGTTACCAATTTGGTCTTAATGCCAAGCTTGTCCCAGCAGGATCTCACACTTATACACCATCTAGCAAATGGTTAGAGGCTTAGGAGTTCAACAACTCATTCAGCACAGTGTTCAATGCCAGCAGGAGCATAGTACATAAGAGTAGGCCATTTGGCCCCTCGAGCCTGCTCAGTCATTCAATAAGATCTTGGCCTCAACTCCACTTCCCCACCTGCTCTCCATAACCCTGGACACTCAACGTTCAAAAATCTGTCTGTCTGCACCTTAAATATATTCAATGACCCAGCCTCCACAACTCTGGGGTAGAGAATTCCAAAGATTCACAACCCTCAGAAGACATTTCTCCTCATCTCAGTTTTAAATGGGCGACCCCTTATTCTGAAGCTATGTCCCCTCGTTCTAGATTCCCCACAAGGGAGGCAGGAGATGCATTAATAAGCAGAAATTTCTCATCCTTTACTAAAGCTTCCATGTGTATTTTCTGGTCTCAAAACAAAACAAAATTTGCCTGTGTTGGATATTTATGTAGGAAGATCAGCCAATATGGTTCCACTGCAACTGCTTTGGTGAAGTAATAAGTATTAACCGCATTAGAACAGTAAATTTGTCCATTTTCTACTCATACACCATACAAGGGGTGATGTTAAAGTAACCAGCTCTCAGGCCCTACTAATGCTGCAGCACACAATAGAAGTCAGAATGATTCAAACCTTTGTGAAGTGCAAATTCTGAACACATCCTGTTGGATAGTGAAAGTGTATCCTTCCACACCACTTGCTGTTGGGATATGATGTGAGCTTCCTTCCCAAAAACAGCAGGTTGGTGGAATAGGACAGTTTCAAACTTGTGTGGGTGACCCTCTGTCCTAACTCCCAAAAGTGTCAGCGACTTAAAAGGAAAACAGCACTATTGTGGCAGAAGTTTTTATTTAATTATATAAAGAGCAACAGAAATATACCAGTAAGTCAACAAATACAGAAATCAGATAACCTGGGGGACCTCAAAAATCCCAGTCCAAAAATTATGGCTACTAATATTCATCATCTGTAATTATCCACAAAGTTTCCAATACAGTACTGACCTATCATGTCTAATGAATTCCACATCATGTCCTTGATGGCACTTCTTAATGCAGTTTACACAGATTGCATTGCGGTCTGTTGTGTTGCAGGTGTGACACCTGGTGATTAAAAAACATTTGACATGAAAAGTTTATCAAAAGCAGCTTTTTTCCTCTTGTAAAATAGTTTTGCAAGGACCATGAAATTTACCTGTAAAAATCATGCATTGGGTAGCTGGTGTAACTTGATATCTTGTATAGGCATTGGCCCCTATTAACAGCCTTTTCAATAGCATCTTGATTGTTCATTATTTTGTTGTCTTAAAAGGAAGAAAGAAAGAGAGTGCCAACATGTTTATATGACAGATGCAGTGGCTATAGCAGAATTTACGTGGATATATTAGTTTTCCCTCTCTGCTCAGGTTTCCTCTTGCCTAGGATCCAAGAACTGCAGTTTCTTTGTTTTCTCTTAATTACATGCAGGTTCTGACATTAACTTGGAATCAGAATTTTATCACAAAAGCCACTTTTCAGCCCACTCTGCTTGCACGAGCTTTCCATTTAGTTTCACCTCATTGCCCTTTCCCCATACATTTTTTATATTCTTTTCCAAATACCTATCTACTCCTTTAGAAACGATTGTGGATTATGCTTCCACCACTGTTTCTGATAGGGCAATCTAAGGTTTAACAACCTCTTGCCCCCAACCTCAGCCTTGTTCTTCTGGATGATCTCAAGTTGAAGCCCTCCATTTATTGCCCACTTACCAGTGGAAATAGTTTCCTCCCTCCCCCATTGTGGTCATGAAAACCTCAATTTTGAATCGGAAATCAGTCTTGTTGCTGATCTTAGTGCTGAAATCTGACCGAAATGCTTAAGTGGTCGTCACAATACAAATGGGCAAAGGAGTTGGAATATTACGCTATTTGTTTAAAATCCAGTTAAAATAATTCTGCTGATACTCATTCTTAAAATGATGGAACAGGCATTTGACAATTGCAAACTTCCTCATGTAGCATTTATTTAGCCACAGACCTTTTCATTAATTCATTCAAAGCTTTCACCGTGTATATTTACCTGCACTGGATTTAGATGGCCCACAAACAGTAAGCTCTTCCAAATATAAAAATATAAAGAGAGGACATAATTTATTTTATGGTCATCTCCACACATCACAAACATAGTGCCATTTCTGGCATATTCCTTTTTGAAAGATTTACCAACTTTAAGATATTTTTTTAAGAGACGATTTAAACTCCTATGGGCTCTGTTTACAGCCAAAAAATTAAATGTCTCAAAGGGTCTCTACATGTTCATTTTCAGAGTCATTGAGGCCACATAGCAGTTTATAGATCAGGAATGCATGCCCAGTTCCAAACACAGCCTAACGTATCATGACAAAGCAGTTTGATGAATTTAATTATTAAAAGAGTAGGATTTGTGTATTTATTATATACTGTTTAGTCTTGATTTTATTTATCCAAGTGCAGAGGAAGTTATCAATTGCAACAAATGGCTCCATATAGATTCAGGAGAAAATTGGTGTAGGCATATCAATAACCCAAAGTTGAGTGACGAGTACATAGACAGCTTAATTCACACCTGCACAACCAACAGAATCCCTGCTCAGGAAGTTGTGTCAGGTTCAGACATTTGCCTACATAAATTAGTCATCTAGGATCATTTATTACAATTGACATTTCAAAATGTTGTAACATGCTTGTATGTACAAGCCCTCGTGCTCCACTGTTCACATACGGTTTCTCAGAGAGCTTCGTAAGGATTCCACTCCATGACCTGAAATCTCCTGTTTAGATAGAGCTGTGGCCAGCCTACCAAATTAGTCTCTGCAGGCCACCTTACTTGGCGTTTCTGACATCGATCTACATATATCTCAGATGATGTTTCCCAATGCTTTCTAACAAAGCTCCAGCTGGAAGGGAGAAAACATCCTGAAATTCCAAAGGTCAATCTACAAGAATCAGAATCTACTGTCTTCCAGCAAGGTTTTCAGGGAAAACAAGAAATATTTGGTGCAATACAAACATTATAAATACATCAAAATATATCTGCAGGTTCAGTAACATTTTCTTCTTCATCCTCATTGAGGATCTAATAACATCCTCTACCTCCCAATCTTGCGTACAGTAAGGATAGGGTGTTCATCTTACTAACACCCACGCTGGAATTTCAACTTCCTCTCCCGCTGTCACTAAGAATTGGATAGTGAACCAATGTGGATGCAAGATCCATAATTTCTGCAGTCATCAAAGTCTTCCCACAAAGGATTCCTCATTTATAGTTACTACCCAAGGAAATTCAATCTATTGCAATTTTGTGGAATAACCGAGAACATTGATGCAACTGGAACGTCAGCACTTTTCAGCCATCGGTTTAAGATCACAAAAGAGGACATGCACACACAAGACTATGCTACTGAAGAAGAACAGCACCGTGCAAACAGACCAACTTTTCCTAATGCCGAGTACCTTAACACCTACTATCCACAGGTGATAAATGAAGGAATGAATCCAACACAAGTACAGCAAAGGCTGGGGTCACATAACTTAGGAGGCTACCACAAAATAAAAATCTTAAAAAGAACAGCATCCACAATTTACCATTTGATGGGCACTTCATTATCTGTATGTGGAGGATCAATAATAACCTCAAACTTAATCAACAGCTGCAGATTGGATTGGATTAGCCAAAGACTTCAAACATCTCAATTTTAAATCGCACAGAGATAAACTTTTTTTTTTATTGGAAGGAGTATTACTGTGTTTCTGGTGACATTCTTCAAACCCAAGGCCACACAAAGCTATTCTTTCCCCAATAATTTGCCAGAAAGCCACAATGCAAAGGCCCTATAAACAGTGGGTATACTTCAGGCATTATTTTTAAGTGGATCCTCACATCTTACCCAGGACAGATGTCAATCCTAATAATCAAAGACAATTAAAATGTTGAGTAATAGCTGGAATCCCCAACAATGGTTGTGTTGTGTTGAACCACTGATATCAGCATCCAGGATCTGGTAGAATGTTGATCTCTAACCCAAATGCTGCCCATAAGTCAAAGACAGATCAGCCAAATACAGCAGGTGGGTGTTTTCCAGCCAGGACCAAACATGCTCGACTCTAGCACACTACTACTTTTAATGTGAAGGTTAGGTAGATCTACTCATTTTAGAGCAATCCATTTAAGAGGATTGATTAAAAGTGCTCTTCCCAAGAGATTTTATTTTAAACAAGTGGGTAGAATGCACTTAGACTTAATCTGCAGGGTATTAAAATGATATACTGGCAGAAATTTCTGCAATATGCTCATTACCAAAATAAATCGAGAATCAAGAAGTCAAATAGAAACATAGAAACATAGAAAATAGGTGCAGGAGTAGGCCATTCGGCCCTTCTAGCCTGCACCGCCATTCAATGAGTTCATGGCTGAACATTCAACTTCAGTACCCCATTCCTGCTTTCTCGCCATACCCCTTGATCCCCCCAATATGATTGGTATAAATTTGATAGTGTTATATAACTTCTGATAATTTCAGGATTTTAACACTCAATAAAAGCAAACCATCAAAAAATAATTTTTAAGGGGACATTTATGGATACATTTTTGAAACAGTCATCTGAAGAGAGTTAGAGAACAATTGGAGTACGATCAAGTTTTGTGTAAGATTTTCTTTTCAGGTTATGCAGGGTTGTGTACATCTTACCTTAAAAGTTGATAAATTGGGAAATAATCAAATTTAATTTGGGGGGTGGGGTGGGTCAGCTGGGTGTTTGACTTGTGGAAACCTATCAACCAATATTAAGAATCTTTGAATCAAGCCCAGAAATCTGCAATTACCCTGTTTTCCCAAGGGTACGGTACACACATTCGCCACAGAGACACATCGCCCATCCAAGTCCAGAGTGCATATGTCCCAAGGCTTAGGGAACCCCAAAGGGTCAAAAATTTGCAATTTACCAACAGAGCACCCCACTCACCACCACCACCTGTGCCAGAGACTGTAGGTCCCGTATTGGACTCATCAGTCACCAGAGAACTCATTAGTGTGGAAGCAAGTCACCCTCGACTCCGAGGGACTGCCTAAGAGAAGATTGGTAAGGTTTGTTTTTATGTTTGTTCTCAAATGTGGGCAATGCTGACAAGGACACATTTATTGTCCATTCCCAGCTGCTTTCTTGAAGTGAATGCACAACTGAATAGCTTATTGGACCATTTCAGAGACCATTATAAGTCAACTACATATTGTAAGACTAGAGTCACATGTAGGTCAGATCAGATAGGAGTGGCAGGTTGCCTTCAGGATTAGATTTACTATTTCAGTTACAAGTCCAGGGCCATACTCGCTATGCTACCATTCCTGTGGTTTGTCCACTTAAAAGCCCTACCCTTTGGGACACTGGTTACAGGGTTATCTGGAGCCAAATGAAAAGATTTCCAGCCACCCTCTCAGTCCAATAGTGAACCAGGCTAGGCTGGTCAATCATGAATAGTGCTCTGGAGTATTGCAGACCTGCCTGATTTACATATCCCGAGCTGCCCCAAAAGAAGCCGCTCATATCTGTAAAGTATCTTCAAAATAGTCATTACTAATGGATCAAGTTTTTTCTTTTTCACTTTTATGACAACATTGACTTGCTTGGGTACAGCTTTGCAATTGACAACAGACCTCGAGCAGCTTGCCCAAATAGCCAAGGTACCACGTAAAAGGTTACTGTACAAGATAAAGGTTCACGGGGTTGGGGGTAATATATTAGCATGGATAGTGGATTGGCTAACTAACAGAAAACAGAGAGTCGGGATAAATGGTTAATTCTCGGATTGGCAATCAGTAACTAGTGGGGTGCCACAGGAATCAGTGCTGGAACCCCAATTATTTACAATCTATATTAACGACTTGGATGAAGGGACGGAGTGTAACATAGCCAAGTTTGCTGACGATACAAATATGGGAGGAAAAGCAGTGTGTGAGGACACAAAAAACCTGCAAAAGGACAGACAGGCTTAGTGAGTGGACACAAATTTGGCAGATGGAGTATAATGTTGGAAAGTGAGAGGTTATGCACTTTGGCAGGAAAAAAAAAAATCGAAGAGCAAGTTATTATTTAAATGGAGAAAAATTGCTAAGTACTGTAGTACAGCAGGACCTGGGGGGATGAAACACAAAAGTTTAATATGCAGGTACAGCAAGTGATCAGGAAGGCCAATGGAATCTTGGCCTTTATTGCAAAGGGGATGGAGTATAAAAGCAGGGAAGTCTTGCTACAGCTATACAGTGTATTGGTGAGGCCACACCTGGAATACTGCGTACAGTTTTGGTTTCCATATTTAAGAAAGGATGTACCTGCTTTGGAGGTAGTTCAGAGAAGGTTCACTTGATTCCGGAGATGAGGAGGTTGACTTATGGAAAGGTTGAGTAGGTTGGGCCTCTACTCATTGGAATTCAGAAGAATGAGAGGTGATTTTATTGAAACGTATAAGATTATGTGGGGGCTTGACAAGGTGGATGCAGAGAGGATGTTTCCACTGATGGGGGAGACTAGGACATGGGGGCATAAACTTAGAATAAGGGGCCACCCATTTAAAACTGAGATGGAGGAGGAATTTCTTTTGAGGTTTGCAAATCTGTGGAATTTTCTGCCTCAGAGAGCTGTGGAAACTGGGTCATTGAATAAATTTAAGACAGAGATAGACAGTTTCTTAACCGATAAGGGAATAAGGGGTTATGCGGAGCAGGCAGGGAAGTGGACCCGAATCCATGATCGGATCAGTAAAAGCTTTTACAGATATATAAAACGGAAAAGAGTGACTAAAGTAAATGTTGGTCCCTTAGAAGATGAAAAGGGGGATTTAATAATGGGAAATGTGGAAATGGCTGAGACCTTAAACAATTATTTTGCTTCCGTCTTCACAGTGGAAGACACAAAAACCATGCCAAAAATTGCTGGTCATAAGAATGTGGGAAGGGAGGACCTTGAGATGATCACTATCACTAGGGAGGTAGTGCTGGACAGACTAATGGGACTGAAGGTAGACAAGTCCCCTGGTCCTGATGAAATGCATCCCAGGGTATTAAAAGAGATGGCGGAAGTTATAGCAGATGCATTCGTTATAATCTACCAAAATTCTCTGGACTCTGGGGAGGTACCAGCGGATTGGAGAGCAGCTAATGTAACGCCTCTGTTTAAAAAAGGGGGCAGGCAAAAGGCAGGTAACTATAGGCCGGTTAGTTTAACATCTGTAGTGGGGAAAATGCTTGAAACTATTAAGGAAGAAATAGCGGGACATCTGGATAGAAATAGTGCAATCAAGCAGACGCAGCATGGATTCATGAAAGGGAAATCATGTTTAACTAATTTACTGGAATTCTTTGAGGATATAACGAGCATGGTGGATAGAGGTGTACCGATGGATGTGGTGTATTTAGATTTCCAAAAGGCATTCGATAAGGTGCCACACAAAAGGTTACTGCAGAAGATAAAGGTACGCGGAGTCAGAGGAAATGTATTAGCATGGATAGATAATTGGCTGGCGAACAGAAAGCAGAGAATCGGGATAAATGGGTCCTTTTCCGGTTGGAAATCGGTGGTTAGTGGTGTGCCACAGGGATCAGTGCTGGGACCACAACTGTTTACAATATACATAGATGACCTGGAAGAGGGGACAGAGTGTAGTGCAACAAAATTTGCAGATGACACAAAGATTAGTGGGAAAGCGGGTTGTGTAGAGGACACAGAGAGGCTGCAAGAAGATTTGGATAGGTTAAGCGAATGGGCTAAGGTTTGGCAGATGGAATACAATGTCGGAAAGTGTGAAGTCATCCACCTTGGGGAAAAAAAAACAGTAAAAGGGAATATTATTTGAATGGGGAGAAATTACAACATGCTGTGGTGCAGAGGGACCTGGGGGTCCTTGTGCATGAATCCCAAAAGGTTAGTTTGCAGGTAATCAGGAAGGCAAATGGAATGTTGGCCTTCATTGCGAAAGGGATGGAGTACAAAAGCAGGGAGGTGTTGCTGCAACTGTATAAGGTATTGGTAAGGCCGCACCTGGAGTACTGCGTGCAATTTTGGTCACCTTACTTAAGGAAGGATATACTAGCTTTGGAAGGGGTACAGAGACGATTCACTAGGCTGATTCGAGAAATGAGGGGGTTACCTTATGATAGATTGAGTAGACTGGGTCTTTACTCGTTGGAGTTCAGAAGGATGAGGGGTGATCTTATAGAAACATTTAAGATCATGAAAGGGATAGACAAGATAGAGGCAGAGAGGTTGTTTCCATTGGTGGGGGAGACTAGAACTAGGGGGCACAGCCTCAAAATACGGGGAGCCAACTTAAAACCGAGTTGAGAAAGAATTTCTTCTCCCAGAGGGTTGTGAATCTGCCCAAGGAAGCAGTTGAGGCTGGATCATTGAATGTTTTCAAGTCAAAGATAGATAGATTTTTAAGCAATAAGGAAATTAAGGGTTACGGGGAGAGGGCGGGTAAGTGGAGCTGAGTCCACGGCCAGATCAGCCATGATCTTATTGAATGGCGGAGCAGGCTCGAGGGGCTAGATGGCCTACTCCTGTTCCTAATTCTTATGTTCTTATCAACCATGATCGTCTTAAATGGCAGAGCAGGCTCGAGGGGCCATATGACCTACTCCGGCTCCTATTTCTTATGTTCTTATCCATTAGGCGAGGAAAGTCCAAACTCTGTCCATGAGGATCCCTCACCCCAAAAATCCCAGGTCAAATTGCACTTCTTCCCTATTTACTTGATTGCATTTTATGGCTCTGGACCATTGGCACAGGCTATTCTAAGTGCTGTTCTTAGAATCATAGAATGGATACATCAATGAAGGCGGTCATTCGGCCCATCAAGTCCCCGCCGACTCTCTGCAAAAGCATTTCAGCTTGTCCCAGTCCCCCGCCCTTTCCTCATAGCCCTGCAAATTTGTTTCCATCAGGTACTTATCCAACTCCCTTTTGGAAAACATGATTGAGTCTGCCTCCACCACCCTTTCAAGCAGTGCATTCCAGATCTTAACCAATTTCTGCATTAAAATATTTTTCTTAATGTCACCTTTGGTTCTTTTGCCAATCACTTTAAATCTGTCTCCTCTGGTTTTCGACCCTTCCGCCAATGGGAAAAGTTTCTCTCCATTTACTCTTCATGATTTTCAACATCTCTCATCAAATCTCCTCTCATTCTTCTCTGCTCCAAGGAGAATTTCCCCAGCTTTTCAAGTCTATCCACATAATTGAAGTCCCTCATCCCAGGAATCATTCTCGCAAATCTTTTCTGCACCCTCTCCAAGGCCTTCACACCCTTCCTAAAGTCCGGTGCCCAGAACTGGACACAGTTGAGTCGAAACCAGTGTTTTTTTTTAAAAAAACAGGTTCATCATAGTCTCCACACTTTTGTACTCTATACCTCTATCCCATAAGCTTTTTTAACTGCTTTCTCAACCTGCCCTGCCACCCTCAACAATTTGTGCACATATACCTCCAGGTCTCTTTGTTCATGCACCCCATTTACGATTATACCCTTTCGTTTATATTTCCTCTCCTCATTCTTTCTACCAAAATGTATCACTTCGCACTTTTCTGCATTATATTTCATCTGCCACGTGTCTGCACATTCCACCAGGCTGTCCATGTCCTCTTGAAGTCTATCACTATCCTCCTCACTGTTCACTAGAAGTCTCAAGTTTTGTTTCATCTGCAAATTTTGAAATTGTGCTCTGTAACACCCACAGCCAAGTCATTCATCTACATCAAGAAAAGCAGTGGTCCCAGAACCGACCCCTGGGGAACACCACTGTACACCTTCCTCCAATCCAAAAAACAACCGTTCACCGCTACTCTCTGTTTCCTGTCACTTAGCCAATTTCCTATCAATGCTGCCACTGTCCCTTTTATTTAATGGGCTTCAACTTTGCTGGAAAGCCCTATTATGTGGCGCTTTGTCGAACGCCTTTTGGAAATCCATGTACCCCATGTCAACTGCATTGCCTTCATCAACCCCCTCTGTTACCTCATCAAGATTCGATTAAGTTTGTTAAACATGATTTATCTTTAACAAATCCGTGCTGGCTTTCCTTAATTAATCCACACTTGTTCAAGTGACTGTCAATTTTGTCCCTGATTATTGTTTCTAAAAGCTTCCTCAGTACCGAGGTTAAACTGACTGGCCTGAAGCTGGGTTCAACTTTACACCCTTTTTTGAACAAGTTGCTGTTGCTTCATTGGTGGCCATATCTGAAATCAAAACATCCACTTGCATTAGTATCAGCAACCTGATGGATGTAAATTATTAGTGCAAATGTAGTATTGAGGCTGTAGTCAACTTTGGAATGTTTGTGCATTCTGTTATGTAACCTAAATGTGGTTCTACTATTCCATACAATACCAGTAGTTCTAAATATATTGAACACATTGCATTAAACCGCAAACATTTATACTTAAGATACCATTATGCTTGAAGTGTAACTGTGTTGCAACATAATCCTAAACATCAGAAAGGAATGTATGGTGTCTCACTCAGTCACGTGCTTTATGCTTCAAAGACAAACCAGAGGCAACCCGAGTCAATTATGTCGTACAGACATGGCTTGACTACCATGCAGAAATTTCAGTGAAGTGACATTGTAAGCAGGGGTCAGCAAACTATGGGATACTCTGTTCAGGTTATGGAGTAGAACTTCACAAAGTCACTGCAGGGATAACTCTACATAAGGGGTCTGTTCCAGGGTGCCTTTAACCAGTTGCTGCAAGAGGATAAAACAAGGAACAAAAGAATTGCACACACTAAATGTATAGATATCTCCCCTTTACAACATTCAGAATCATACAGCAATTCAAATAGCTACATAAACATGGCAAGCAGATAGTGTGCCTTTTGAGAGTGGGCAATTGAGAGGTATTCAGAGTGAAGACCAACCAACAGGACTGCATACTCTCCTCCAGTCATGTACTTATTAATACAAGTCTTTCTTTTCTTCCGTTTCTACAATTTTCCAATATGGAAAGTCAGATGTGGATATATCTACAATATATCCCATTTTACCATTAGTAAGAAATATGAAACTTTTTCCACTAGTAAAGTTTAATGATAAAATGTTTTTATACCTTTCATTGAAACATTCACACCAGATGCTAGAAACAACCCTCCAAACCGGTTGTTGAAAATCTGATTGTTTTCTAGTGTAGCTGTAGCATGATTTGTTATCTCAATGCCTGTGAAAGAAGGACAGTGATTATATACAGCTGGAATTGGAAAATAAAAAAGTACCGCAGATCTTTAGGCCCCCACATAAACAAGATTAGGACCTATATAGTTACAGTTAGTTAGGATTTTAAACATATTTGAGGCAAAATTCCTTGATCCAATTCCACTTCCATTAAATATGGAGCCTGACACCATCGGAGTATCCGAGGTCAGTTAATTAACATAAATCAAGCATCGAAGTTAATATGAATGCACCTTGGGTATTCACTTGTGGTGGTGGAAGGAAAGAAAGGGAGGAAGAGTCAGCATTCAAGCCACTTGGAAGAGAACTAGCATTACCAGTTGAAAATGCCAACCGTGGAAATTGATCCCCTTTATAAAAAGGGGCAATTTCACTCTTGCTGCCTGCAATCTTCTGGCATGTTCTGGGCCTGGACAGGGTAAGGAGGCGGAAGCAGTGGGCATTCCAGCCATCTTGCTGGCCTCATCTCCTTCTTGACATCAGGCTATCCACGGGGCAGACCGAACTTCCACCAGATCCTGCCTGCCAGTGGGAATTGCCGTACGTTGCTCTCCAGGTCTGAGACCCAGTGTTTCCAGGTCCTGCCCGTTCCTGCACCTGCCAGCCCTCTCCCACCATAATGGGCCCCCAACAAATTCAGGACTATGGTATTCAATAAAACTAATTTTTCTTACTGAAACTCAAGGCTGCAAAACATACTGTAGGATTAGTTATTTTTATATAAATGGAATTTTAATGTAACTTCATTCATCCCAAGGGTATTTTTTTTAAAGTCGGGGATTGACCCCTCAATGCAGCTTATCCGGGATCCAACCAAATGACAGGTGTGCTATAGCATCTATTACTATAATATGGTAGAATTCTTCATTAAGATGGAGAGTGACACAGTTAATTTAGTGACTAGGGTCCTGAACCTAAAGAAAGGTAACTTCGATGGTATGAAACGTGAATTGTCTAGGATAGACTGGCGAATGATACTTAAAGGGTTGACGGTAGACAGACATTTAAAGATCACACGGATGAACTTCAAAACGGGGAAGGTGGCTCAACCGTGGCTAACAAGGGAAATTAGGGATAGTGTTAAATCCAAGGAAGAGGCATATAAATTGGCCAGAAAAAGCAGCAAACCTGAGGATAGGGAGAAATTTAGAATTCAGCAGAGGAGGACAAAGGGTTTAATTAGGAGGGGGGAAAAGAGGGTATTAGAGTAAGCTTGCAGGGAACATAAAAACGAACTGCAAAAGCTTCTATAGATATGAGAAGAGAAAAAGATTAGTGAAGACTAATGCAGGTCCCTTGCAGTTAGATTCAAGTGAATTCATAATGGGGAACAAAGAAATGGCAAACCAACTGAACAAATCACGAAGGAAGACACAAATAACCTTCCGGAAATACTAGGGGACTGAGGGTCTGGCGAGAAGGAGGAACTGAAGGAAATCCTTGTTAGTCAGAAAATTGTGTTAGGGAAATTGATGGGATTGAAGGCAGATAACTCCCCAGGGCCAGATAGTCTGCATCCCAGAGTACTTAAGGAAGTGGCCCCTAGAAATAGTGGATGCTTTGGTGATCATTTTCCAACATTCTATAGACTCTGGATCAGTTCCTATGGATTGGAGGATAGCTAATGTAACCCCACTGTTTAAAAAAGGAGGGAGAGAGAAAACAGGGAATTATAGACCGGTTAGCCTGACATCAGTAGTGGGGAAAATGTTGGAATCAATTATTAAAGATGTAATAGCAGCGCATTTGGAAAGCAGTGACAGGATCAGTCCAAGTCAGCATGGATTTATGAAAGGGAAATCATGCTCGACAAATCTTCTGGAATTTTTTGAGGATGTAACTAGTGGACAAGGGAGAACCAATGCATGTGGTGTATTTGGACTTTCAAAAGGCTTTTGACAAGGTCTCACACAAGAGGTTAGTGTGCAAAATTAAAGCACACGGTATTGGGGGGTAATGTATTGACATGGATATAGAACTGGTTGGCAGACAGGAAGCAAAGAGTAGGAATAAACAGGTTCTTTTCAGAATGGCAGGCAGTGATTAGTGGGGTACCACAAAGTTCAGTGCTGGGACCCCAGCTATTTACAATATACTTTAATGATTTAGACGAAGGAATTGAATGTAATATCTCCAAGTTTACAGGTGACACTAAGCTGGGTGGCAGTGAGAGCTGTGAGGAGGATGCTAAGAGGCTGCAGGGTGACTTGGACAGGTTAGGTGAATGGGCAAATGCATGGCAGATGCAGTATAATGTAGATAAAGGTGAGGTTATCCACTTTGGTGGCAAAAACACGAAGATTATCTGAATGGTGACAGATTAGGAAATGGGGAGGTGCAACGAGACCTGGGTGTCATGGTACATCAGTCATTGAAAGTTGGCATGCAGGCACAGCAGGCGGCAAATGGCATGTTGGCTTTCATAGCGAGAGGATGAGTAGAAGAGCAGGGAGGTCTTACTGCAGTTGTATAGGGCCTTGGTGAGGCCACACCTTGAATATTGTGTACAGTTTTGGAATCCTAATCTGAGGAAGGACATTCTTGCTATTGAGGGGGTGCAGCGAAGGTTCACCAGACTGATTCCTGGGATGGCAGGACTGACACATGAAGAAAGACTGGATCGACTAGGCTTATATTCACTGGAATTTAAAAGAATGAGCGGGGATCTCATAGAAACATATAAAATTCTGACGGGATTGGACAGGTTAGATGCAGGAAGAATGTTCCCGATGTTGGGGAAGTCCAGAACTAGGGGTCACAGTCTAAGGATAAGGGGTAAGCCATTTAGGACCGAGACGAGGAGAAACCTCTTCACTCAGAGAATTGTGAACCTGTGGAATTCTCTACCACAGAAAGTTGAGGCCAGTTCGTTAAGATATATTCAAAAGAGAGTTAGATGTGGCCCTTATGGCAAAAGGGATCAAGGGGTATGGAGAAAAAGCAGGAATGGGGTAATGAAGTTGCATGATAAGCCACGATCATATTGAATGGTGGTGCAGGCTCGAAGGGCCGAATGGCCTACTCCTGCACCTATTTTCTATATTTCTATTGCTGCATCACACACTGCCAAGAAAAATAGGGGATAATGTGAACAGGGTTATATGCAGAAGCCGTCTCAGAATATCAATCCTGCTGGAATAACTCCACTTCTTTAAAAAAAACACTATTGGTAAAAGCAGCATCATAGCTTGTCTAGTCCCATATCAGTACAATGCAAATTACTGAAACAGGTGCCTGTTAATCATGAACTGTCACTTGCACATCAACCCAAATTCGTGCTTGTCCTGCAAAATGTATTATCATTTCTATATTAAAAAAATCACCTCACGAGCATGAAGATAATTAGTAATGCATACAAGCTAACTTCTGATTTGACACTAAAATGTCAGAAGTTGACCGATTGGGTCCGTAAAACTTCATGTCCAATTTTAGATTTTTGGCACTTGGTTGTTTTACAATTTAAACGTTTATGGAAAAAGGTATAGATAGTACATTGAGAAACTGTAAAAGATAAAATAAAGGAGTGTGCAAAATTGGATAAAGATAATAGATGGAATAACGCAAGCAGAAGTATTTAAAATTTGTAATTAAAGTGTTTATTTCAGTGGAGTCGGCTTACGGTGAAATTATTCCTGATATTCGAGTTGCCTTATAACAGTATTAAGGTTTGTTTCAGCATCACAAGTACTTTCTACCTGGACTACTCTTCCAGCAGTCAGCTATGGAGCAGCGTTACAGGAGGCATGAGATCATGTATCCAATTAACCATCTCCGTAAGACAGTGCTGTGTGTGGCAGCTCCAGAAGGGAGGAAAGAAATTCAATATAATCTCTGCACTCAGCCGAGGCCAGGTATAATGATTTTATCAAAATCAGAATCTTTGTACAAGATTATATTAATACAGAATTGCCTTTTCCTCCATTTAGCACCAACTGCTGATTTGTAATCAAATACATTTGGTCATATTATACAACGTCATTCAATAATTAGGAGAACTAAATTGTTACTAACGTCTTTCTTTCACATTTCTTGTACACAGCTTTTAATTAAAAGTTACAGACCTGCTGCAAACCCATCAAATATCCTGTTCTTCCGCAACACTGGATGGCTGTTGGTGCTAATAAGGACACCGGCTTGGGCATTCCTGAAGATATCATTTTCTTCAAGGAGTCCTACAATAAAGAGTGAAAAAGAGAACGCTATACAATATATTACAATGTAAAAGAAATTCCATATAATCAGTAACAATCCCTCTAGCAATTTAGCAACAAACAAGCCCATCTATAAATCTTTAAGAGTCCTCTTTTCAAACATGCAATATAAGCAAAAAGAGGATTCTTTAAACAGGAAGAAAAAGCGTGGCAATGATTTTAATGGGGAAGTATCACAACTGGAAGTGTATTTTCAATGTAAAGTACTCCCACATTAAATCCATTTGGAAAGATTGCAAAATATATGCCCTGCCCCCTCCTCCCAAAGAGACTTTTACATTGATACTGGTTGAAAAGCAGTACAATTTATCTATTTTAGTTATGGATCTTTATTAAATTGGGGATCAGTTAGTATTTATACAGCTCTTTCCTTCAAGAAAATAAATGGATGGGATAGAATCCATGACACAGTAAATTGTGCACAAAGTAAACTGTGTACAAGAGGGACAGGCTTGATGGGATAAATGACCCCTCTCATTCCATGCTTTTTCTGAGCTCAGTTTGCAGTTTAATGTTCCAAGCCAAAGCTTACAATTCTGTGGATTAATCCTATTCATATTTCTATTGATTGCAGGAAAGCCTTCCTATCACATACTCAGAAATTCGTAACTGCCCCATAATGTGCAATAAAAGCCCATGTGAAGTCTACACCAGTTTCAGAACAGAGGTGTGAAGGGTAGCTTCCATGGTTAACATTTATCCCACCTTCGATTAAAGTTAGAAAAGTAAATTTGATTTACCAAGATGAAAAATCTCTTCTCCCAAAAGAAGATTAATTGCAACATAATCTTAAAAAATTTAAGACAGATGCAAGACCCTCAAAAACGTGCTAAGCGTAGAACCGGACTTTCCTATGAAAATCACCTCACCATTATTTATATATCGGCAGCAACTTCCAGCGAGCAGAGACACGCAGCGAAAAGCTAAAATCCGTAAAGTGCTGTCCGAGATACGCCGCTCCTCTATAAGCTACACGAAATTATCATCTCGCCGCCTGGTTTCCCATTCAAATGTATTGAACGGCATGAATTTCCTGTACTGATGTCGTGGATACGGACTAAACTCGCCACAAAAAGTTAGGACTTGTCTATTCCAGACTAAGTACCCTTTTAACAGAGTGACAAGTCTTGATTAATGCCAAAGAATCTCTTTGTCACTGAAAATTAACTTTTACAAGTATGGAGTCTCATTCCTTCAGCTTTCAATGCTTGAGATTTAAAAAAAAATGTAAACATTTTTTTACTTTTTCTTTATCTCTTTTCCCTCTCTTTCACTTTCAGTACCTGATTTGACATTGAATTCACTATTCTAACTTATATTTCCTGGTTCAGACTGTACTGTGCATTAACAATTACTCAAGTTGAGATACACAGTTGCTTGCCCCGTTCACACAGATCCCTTGTGGAGGGCATCGTGCAGTTTGGATGTCCCGCTGGCAGCAAATTGCCGTGCAAAACCCCATGGGAAGTCTAAGGGCAAGTGGAAATCTCATGAACGGCTAGCACCGTTCGTTTGCCGCTCACAGCAAAATCCAGCCCATTGAGGTTTAATCTATGATATCTACTAAGCACAACACTTTTTCTGGTTAACAGAGCACAAAGAAAGTTACAAGCTGCCATCTCAACCATCAATAAGCAGGCAGTTATAACGTAGATTAAAAATAATTCTGTTCCAGCTACAGAATAGAAAACAGAATTTGCACTAGCTATCCATCTTCAGTTCATTAATTCAAGTTTCTGGTCAAAAATCTTCCTGTAAAAGCACATGGCACACACATAAATGCCACATTTCTAGAAGCCGCTAATTTGGTACTGTACTGAATTTGCAAACTGAAAGGGAATGTTTCAAAGCAATTTAGCCCATCAGAAACCCATTCCTTGCACAAAGCACACAAACCCTCAAAGTTAAAATCAAGCAAAAATCCAGAATCATATCTTCATAAAGGACTTGGAGCTAGGGGTCACAAGCATAGTAGCTAAATTTAAAGATAAAACAAAGCTAATGAAGGTGGCAGACTGCAAAGCTAAACAGGACAAGCTACAGGAGCATCTGAATATACTTGGGAATTAGGCAGACAGATGGCAGATAAAATTCAATGCAGAGAAATGCAAAATGAATGATCCTGGGGGTTCTTATTGACACATTGAAGCTATTGCAACACTGCTCATTGGCAGAGTAAATCAGATGTTGGGAGGTATTAAAATATCAATATTAAGCCAAAAAAGTGAGGTCATCCAATCACTTGACAAATAATTGGTGCAACTGCATTCATAATACTGTGCACTGTTCCAGTACAAGGGTATTGCAACTATTGAGAGCATACATTGGAGAGCAATCAGAATGATTTGAGGGAATGGAGAAATTGGATTACAAGCATCTCGATAATGTAGGCCGTTTCATTTCCTCCAGAACAGCAGGGCCAGAGGACACGACCTGCGCTCAAGGGGTAAATTAAAAACGAATCTGCAGAAACATTGGCCCAGAATTTGCTGCCAAAATTAATGGTGGGTTTAATGGCGCTCACCCTTATTAATGTGCAAATTGCCCAACTTGTAGCAAGGAAGAGGTAGCCTGTGAATTACAAATCTCCACAAGTTGCTGGATGATTTGCGCCACTGTGCTGTTCGACTCTCAAGCGCCAGCTCGCCCTCAACCTCCGAGAGTTTCATGAAGTTGTTGCATTTACGCATTAATTGACAATTAAACTCACTGTAGAAAGTTAAGGATGGTACTTAACAGCACAAGTACCTTGTTAATGAGGAGATGCATGTTCCTGCAATGCCAACCAACTACTCAAGCCCAGAATCTGAACAATTTAAATTATGGAGTGTCATTCCTACACGCAGTAAATTGAGAGATTATTTTTTTTTAATTCTTACTTTTCCAGCGTCTTTACATCTCTGAATTCAGTTTTTCTTTCTCTCTCTTCCTGTACCTGAATTGACTCTAATTTAGCCTCTGCCTCTGTCGATCCTATTTCTTTCTCAATCCTGAAATCTCATTACTTGAGATACACTGTTGGTCCCGTCGTTCACTAAGGTTCCAGATGCCCTGTTGCCCACGCATACCCGGGGCAAAATAATTGAGCTGAAGGTTGAGGGTAAATGCTGAACTAACGCTTCAGCAAATTCAGGGCCAAACTGGGAGTTTAATTGGTGCAATACAATCTAGAAAGTATCTCATCTTCCGTTTCACTCATTGTCCCCATTCAATTTAACTGTCTCCCTACCTGTATATTGACATCCCCCTTTTAAAATAAACTGTAGGTTAAATTGTATTTCAAAGAATTGAACAAATATTTAAATCCTGCATGTGCTTAAGATCAGCCGCAGCCTTACTGTCTGTTTCTCGTTTGTGATGTTTCTAGGATGAAGTTAACTTTTCTATGCTACTGTGTGGGGTTTTTAAATCAATAAATTATCCCAAGTTCCAAATTCAATTAAACTTTGCATGAGAACCTCGAGTGTAGGAAGTTCCTCCTTTTTAATTTACTAATCATAATTTTTAAAAGAGGGAAATTTAATTATGGTGCCGTAAGTAAAGATTGAAGATCTGAATTATTGCTTTTAAAAATGGCAATGAAAAGTTTTGAAGGAAAGTTATTAAACTATGAGAAAGAGCTTCCTACAACTTGCAATTGGAGGAAGCAGTACAACAACTGTGCGATCTTTCTGGGTTTCTTTGTATTGTCGTTGTTCCTCCACTTAGTCAATTACTTGGATCTCTGACCTGAGGCAAAACGAAGCCGAGGTTGCAGAGCAAAAGTGAGCCTTCATCCGAACTAATACCAGTCCGGTTTGCTGATGTACCCAATCAGCTGCTGCCGCTGACTCTAGCGACGAGGCACACAGGCCATGAACAGAAACCCAGAGATATGCCAACAAAAGGTAAGTTTTAAGGAGCGTCTAAAGGAGGAAAGAGAGGTAGAGGTTTAGGGATGGAATTCCAGAGCTTGGGGCCAAAGCAGCTGAAGGCACAGCCGCCAATCGGGGAGCAATTAAAAGCGGAATGTCCAAGAGGTCAGAATTGCAGGAGCAGAGAGATCTCAGGGTTGTAGTATGGTTGAATTTGTAATACAGATTGAGGGTGAGGAAGTAGTGTCTCAAACGAGCGTACTATGCTTAAACAAAGGGGACTACAGTGGGATGAGGGCAGAGTTGGCTAAAGTAGACTGGGAACACAGACTAAACGGTGGCACAATTGAGGAACAGTGGAGGACTTTTAAGTAGCTCTTTCATAGTGCTCAACAAAAATATATTCCAATGAAAAAGAAGGGCGGTAAGAGAAGGGATAACCAGCCATGGATAACCAAGGAAATAAAGGAGAGTTATCAAATTAAAAACCGATGCGTATGAGGTGGCCAAGGTTAGTGGGAAACTAGAAGATTGGGAAAACTTTAAACGACAGCAAAGAATGACTAAGAAAGCAATAAAGAAAGGAAAGATAGATTACGAAAGTAAACTTGCGCAAAACATAAAAACAGATAGTAAAACCTTTTACCGATATATAAAATGGAAAAGAGTGACTAAAGTAAATGATGGTCCCTTAGAAGATGAGAAGGGGGATTTAATAATGGGAAATGTGGAAATGGCAGAGACCTTAAACAATTATTTTGCTTCCGTCTTCACAGTGGAAGACACAAAAACCATGCCAAAAATTGCTGGTCACAGGAATGTGGGAAGGGAGGACCTCGAGACAATCACTATCACGAGGGGGGTAGTGCTGGACAGGCTAATGGATCTCAAGGTAGACAGGTCCCCTGGTCCTGATGAAATGCATCCCAGGGTATTAAAAGAGATGGCGGAAGTTATAGCAGATGCATTCATTATAATCTACCAAAATTCTCTGAACTCTGGGGAGGTACCATCGGATTGGAATGCAGCTAATGTAACGACTCTGTTTAAAAAAGAGGGCAGACAAAAGGCAGGTAACTATAGGCCGGTTAGTTTAACATCTGTAGTGGGGAAAATGCTTGAAACTATTAAGGAAGAAATAGCGGGACATCTAGATAGGAATAGTGCAATCACGCTGACGCAGCATGGATTCATGAAGGGGAAATCATGTTTAATTAATTTACTGGAATTCTTTGAGGATATAACGAGCATGGTGGATAGAGGTGTACCGATGGATGTGGTGGTGTATTTAGATTTCCAAAAGGCATTCGATAAGGTGCCACACAAAAGGTTACTGCAGAAGATAAAGGTACGCGGAGTCAGAGGAAATGTATTAGCATGGATAGAGAATTGGCTGGCTAACAGAAAGCAGAGAGTCAGGATAAATGGGTCCTTTTCGGGTTGGAAATCGGTGGTTAGTGGTGTGCCACAGGGATCGGTGCTGGGACCACAACTGTTTACAATATATATAGATGACCTGGAAGAGGGGACAGAGTGTAGTGTAACAAAATTTGCAGATGACAAAGATTAGTGGGAAAGCAGGTTGTGTAGAGGACACAGAGAGACTGCAAAGAGATTTAGATAGGTTAAGCGAATGGGCTAAGGTTTGGCAGAGGGAATACAATGTCATAAGAACATAAGAATTAGGAACAGGAGTAGGCCATCTAGCCCCTCAAGCCTGCTCCGCCATTCAACAAGATCATGGCTGATCTGGCCGTGGACTCAGCTCCACTTACCCGCCCGCTCCCTGTAACCCTTAATTCCCTTATTGGTTAAAAATCTATCTGTGATTTGAATACATTCAATGAGCTAGCCTCAACTGCTTCCTTGGGCAGAGAATTCCACAGATTCACAACCCTCTGGGAGAAGAAATTCCTTCTCAACTCGGTTTTAAATTGCCTCCCCCATATTTTGAGGCTTTGCCCCCTAGTTCAAGTTTCCCCGACCAGTGGAAACAACCTCTCTGCCTCTATCTTGTCTAACCATTTCATTATTTTAAATGCTCCTATAAGATCATCGTAAAATGTGAGGTCATCCACCTTGGAAAAAAAAACAGTAAAAGGGATTATTATTTGAATGGGGAGAAATTACAACATGCTGCGGTGCAGAGGGACCTGGGGGTCCTTGTGCATGAATCCCAAAGAGTTAGTTTGCAGGTGCAGCAGGTAATCAGGAAGGCGAATGGAATGTTGGCCTTCATTGCGAGAGGGATGGAGTACAAAAGCAGGGAGGTCCTTCTGCAACTGTATAGGGTATTGGTGAGGCCGCACCAGGAGTACTGCGACCAGTTTTGGTCACCTTACTTAAGGAAGGATATACTAGCTTTGGAGGGGGTACAGAGACGATTCACTCGGCTGATTCCGGAGATGAGGGGGTTACCTTATGATGATAGATTGAGTAGACTGGGTCTTTACTCGTTGGAGTTCAGAAGGATGAGGGGTGATCTTATAGAAACATTTAAAATCATGAAAGGGATAGACAAGATAGAGGCAGAGAGGTTGTTTCCACTGGTTGGGGAGACTAGAACTAGGGGGCACAGCCTCAAAATACGGGGGAGCCAATTTAAAACCGAGTCGAGAAGGAATTTCTTCTCCCAGAGGGTTGTGAATCTGTGGAATTCTCTGCCCAAGGAAGCAGTTGAGGCTGGCTCATTGAATGTATTCAAATCACAGATAGATAGATTTTTAACCAATAAGGGAATTAAGGGTTTTGGGGAGCGGGTGGGTAAGTGGAGCTGAGTCCACGGCCAGATCAGCCATGATCTTGTTGAGTGGCGAAGCAGGCTCAAAGGGCTAGATGGCCTACTCCTGTTCCTAATTCTTATGTTCTTATGTATGAGGCCATGGAGGGATTTGAAAACAAGTATGAGAATTTTAAAGTTGAGGCATCGGTAGACCAGGAACCAATGTATGGGCAGCAGAATTTTGGACGAGTTCAAGTTTGAGTGCCAACGATGAAATGAAATGTGAGCTTCAGACCACATATCTGCTACATCACCAAGTCCGCCTTCTTCCAATTCCGTAACATCGCCCAAATCCACCACTGCTTCAGCTCATCTGCTGCTGAAACTCTTACCCATACTTTTATTACCAATAGACGACTATTCTAATGCTCTCCTGGCTTGCCTCCCATCTTCTACCATTCATAAACTTGAACTCATCCAAAACTCTGCTGCCCACATTCTATCTCGCACCAAGTCTTGTTCATCCATCACCCCTGTGCTCGCTGACCTACAGTGGTTCCCGGTAAGGCAACACCTTAATTTTAAAATTCCCATTTGTTTTCAAATCCCTCCATGGCCTCAACCCTCCTGACCGCTGAAACCTCCTCCAGCCCTATAACCCAAAGATCGCTGCGCTCTTCCAATTCTGACCTCTTCCATATTCCGATTTTAATTGCTCCCCCATTGGCAGCCATGCCTTCAGCTGCCGAGGATCCAAGCTTTGGAATTCCACCCCTAAACCTCTCTATCTTTCTTTCCCTCTTTAAGACGCTCCTTAAAACCTACTTCTTTGACCAAGCTTTTGATCATCTGTCCTAATATCCCCTTATGTGGCTCTGTGTCCAATTTTGTTTGACAACGCTCCTGTGAAGCACCTTGGGAGTTTTACCACACTAAAGGAACTATATAAATGCAAGTTCTAGTTGTTGAAGAAATGAGCTGCAAACAGCCCAACACCCAACACAGAATGCCTGATAAACATAAGGCATACAAAAATGAATGGAGAAGTGTTCAGTTTCTCAGCATTGATGTTCCTCATATTGCTGCTCAGGAATCAGGAGAAATTAAATACTGTGGATAGAATCATGGATGGTTACAGCAGAGAAGGAGGCCATTCAGCCTGTGCCGGCTCTCTGCAAGAGCACTTCAGGTAGTCCCACTCCCCTGCCTTTTTCCTGTAGTCTTGCAATTTTTTTCCCTCAAGGTACTTATCAAATTCTCTTTTGAAAGCCATGATTGAATCTGCCTCAAACACCCTTTCAAGCAGTGCATTTCAGATCCTAACCACTCACTGCGAAAAAAGGTTTCCCCTCAAATCGTCTTTGGTTCTTTTGCCAATCACCTTGAATGTGTCTCCTCTGGTTCTCGACCCTTCCTCCAATGAGAACAGTTTCTCTCTGTCTAGACTGCTCATGATTTTGAATGGCTCTATCTCCTCTCAACCTTTTCTGCTCTGAATAGAACTGCAGCTTCACTAGTCTATCCATGTAACTGAAGTCCCTCATCCCTGGAATCATTCTCATAAATCTTTTCTGCACCCTCTCTAAAGCCTTCACATCCTTCCTAAAGTGTGGTGCCCAGAATTGGAAAAGTTAAGGCTGAACCAGTGTTTTATAAAGGTCCATCATAACTTCCCTGCTTTTATAGACGACTTCAAGATTTTTGTTCAAATTGTCCTTTAGTTAAATTCATTGTATGCAATGAGGGGTGCAAACTAGCGAGTAAGCACAGCTGTTTCTGCCGGAGATAAATGGATCATTTAAGACACGATAACCGGCAACTTTTGACACAAATGCAAATTGCTAATGGACATCGCTTTTTAGCCAATGTAAGCGACTGCCCATTTTAAACATGGATGATCTAAATGGTGGGGATTTTCTATCTGTCCTTCCAACACTTGATCCTCTTCCTAACCATAAATTTATGCAGTTTTTATTCTTATTTTTATAAAAAGTGTGTTCATACAAAGAATTATCTTGTATTTATATAGCTCCAAGATCTCTGGACATCCCAAAGCATAGTACAACAAAGAGATTACTTTTGAAGTGGAGTCACTATTATATAGGCAAACGCAGCAGCCAATATGCAGAGCATGGTCTCACTAATAGCAAATAAAGAAATGAATGAATAGATAATCTGTTTTGAGGAGAGGGGCAGAACTCCTTGCTTTTTTTGAATGCCACGGAATATTTTTTACAGCTACTTGTCCAGGTAGACCAATGGATTAACATCTTATCTAACTAACACCGCCAACAATGCAGCACGTCAGCCTAGATTATATGGTCACCTCGCGTGCTACCAACTGAGCCAAGCTATCAGATGTCACTCAAGGAGGGCTTTATGAGCCAATCAACCAGACATTTTGGGGGGGGGGGAGAAGAGGATCACAACAGGACTTTAAAACTATAACAAAGGTGGGAAACACTCTTCAGGCAGATATGGCTTTAATAAATAATCATTGCCTTTTCATTTCTGAAATCTGGGTTCAAGTTCAGCCCAAGTTGATGGACTACAAGTTACAAGTTATGTTGCACAAGCTTAGATAATCTCAATCCAGTTCCCAGTGAGCATGCGCATACACAGCCCAAACTATATCTAATTCAGCACTAAAATTATAATCTCACTAAGGGAGGCTTGGCCATGTCATCGGATGGCAATTAAGGGAGGTGGGAAAATGTCCCAATGGTTAGCTCGAGATGCTCTGTTCAGTTTGGAGCTGAAGCAGCATTGGGATGAGTAGAGTTAGCCTAACTCTACATCTAACCATGCAATAACTGGACTAGGTTCACAAAATATTTTATTCCTTAGCACCACTAGGCCCAAGTTTCGAGCCGCACCTAGAGCGGCGCAGTCCCGACCTGGACGCCCGTTTTTCGCGCCACAAAGTGCGCCTAAAAAAAAACTTCCAGATTCTCCAGCTCCCTGCAGGTCGTTTGCAGTTCGGCGCAACGCAGCACGAGCTGTAGGGGGCGCAGCCAGGTCCCTGCGCTGAAAACAGTGCTGGGACCTCTGCACATGCGTGCCCACTGTAGCTCCAGGCGCCCAAAACTGTGTGGGAGGGGCCGAAGCACGCAGCCCCTAGCCCTGGCCGAATGGCCTCATTGGGGCTGCGTGAATAAGGCTCCTCCCACAGCCAGCTCCTGCTTCCTCCCGACCCGACTCCCGCTCCCCCACCCCTGGACCCGACCCTGACACCGGTACCCGACTCCCGTCCCACCCCCGGACCTGACCCGACCCTCGCTGCCCCCCACCGCGACCGGACCCGACACCCGGTCGTCGCCCCCCTCCCCGACTGGACCCGACCTGACCTCCCTCTCGCCCCCCCCCACCCGAACCGAACTCCCTCCCACCAACCCCCCCCCGACCCGACGCCACCTACCTGTAAATCTGGTGCTGGGGACGGACCCTGCCCGAAGTCTCGGGCCCGGCCCGTTCAGCCTCCCTCCCCCTTCTCCTTTCCCCCCCCCCCACCCTCTCCTTCCCTCCTCCTGCTCCTCCTCCTCCTCCCCTTCTACCCCCCTCCTCCCCTTGCTGTCAGAAACACAGACACTGACAGACTGAGAATGAGACACACACAGAGACACTGACAGACACACACTGGGAGGGGGGCATCCCAGCACGCTGTTGGAGGGCTCCCGGTGCTGCAGTCGGTAAGTAGAAAATGTTTTATTTATTGATTTAAAAAAAAAATTATTTATTAATTTTTTTGGATTGATTTATTGGTTGATTTATTGATGTTTTTATAATTTATTATTGATGATGGCTCTTTATTTGTAAAACTGAAGTGTTTAATGTTTGTAAACTTCCCTTTTAAATCCCCCCCACCATTCCCTACGCCTGATTTGTAACCTACGCCTGATTTTCTAAAGTGTAGACAAGGTTTTTTCGAGCGTACAAAAATCTTCACTTACTCCAATCTAAGTTAGTTTGGAGTAAGTTTTCACTGACGAAACTTTGAAAACAGGCGTCAGTGGCCGGACACGCCCCCTTTTGAAAAAAAAATTCTGTTCCAAAGTGAAACTGTTCTAACTGACTAGAACTGGAGCAAACTAAATGCCGAGAATTCCGATTTCTAAGATACTCCGTTCTATACCAGTTGCTCCTAAAAATCAGGAGCAAATCATGGGGCCATTATCTCTTGCTCTGATGAACACACAATTCACTTTAGTGAAGGCATTTTTCTTCAGTGATGCTCCTTGATAAATATGCTGTCGAAGAATTCATGACCACACATATTACAGTTCTACTATATAGAAATCCTGATCCTATTATTTCTTAGCAAAGATTTATTCATTTACAAGCAGCAAATGTAGAAGCTATTTTTCTTTGCAATTATCTTCGTTCTTGAAAGTGCTGACTCTTGCTAGCTGTTATAATTTGGGCTCTGTTTATTCATGTTCACAGCACATCAGTTTCCATTAGTAAACCTGCATCCTGTATGGTCTGAAAATTATATTTAAAGCTTGTGGTGGACTGGAATAGTGTGCCACACATTATATTGTGGAAATAAACAGTTGAACTTGAATACCGAACTAAAGATGAATAGCCATGACATCACCTTTTTCATAAAGAAATACTTTTCATGCCACAGGTGTCAATCTTAATACATTATCTCCCTTTCAGGGTAACCCCAATGAGTCAACCATTACAGTTAACAGCTTCGTCTACTTGCTCAGTTGCAAACTTGCATATAATCAGTATTTCATAGCCAAGAGTATTGACACCAGGAGATTGACCGAGTCCGAAAGCTCCCACAAAACATGTACAAACCTAGATGGTACTTGGGTATTGCATTAGCTCCGGCCCCAAGACAGCATTCCTTTCAGAATGGAACTACAATAAATTTCACTTTAAATTCATAACACTAGCTAAAATTATACAAGATATCATTCAGAAATGTTATACCATGGTGCAGGATACAAATTTGCTTCCCCCAGTGATGTATGGCTCCATGCGTGCCAGCAGTCCTTAGGTCTTCACCCAAATGACCATGCTCAAGGAGCCTAGACAGTGTCAGCAGGGAACTCAATTGATGAGGGCATCAAATTCAAGCCCAATCTTGTCCTAACCTGATGCATGCATTTTACAGTAAGATTATTGGATAGTGATCAACAAGAACCCTTAGTGATTTTCCCCCCCCTTCTCTTGTCTAAGGAAACTGAAGTAAATTTTAACATCTTTTTATTTGCCCAGCTGACATCAGCTAACACACCGCCAGCCAGGGATCAAACCAGGACCATGGTCCTTACGGCTTAGTACCAGACAAACTGTCCATTTCCCCATTTATAATGCCTTTGGGAAGCTAAACTGTACAAGATTTTTAATCTTAAGCTATAAATCCTTACCCCTGCCTCCGTTAAATATGCAGATACCCCCGTCTCGGCCATCATGGATTTTGTTCCGTCTGAGTGTGGGATTACTGTCTGTTTTAATCCAAACACCGGCCATTGCATTGTCAAATATTTCATTATCTTCTATAAACCCAAGACCTGTATTAATTGACATCAAGAAATAATTTCACTTGAATCTGAAATTGAGGTAGAAAATAAAACAGAACATAAAAACAACAATGAAAAGACCTGTAACAACAATGGACACTTACCAGAATTATAAACAAGAATGCCGCCATTCTGCCCTCCCCATATTTTATTGCGTCGAATCTTAGGGTTGCTTCCAGTTCTGTGAATCACAAATTTTAAACTGGCCTAAGATTGATATCTTACCATAAATACTTGAGAAGTAAACATAAAAAGTGTTCATTTTCTGACCGTGAATCAAGTACTGGATAAGAATACTATGTAAACTTCCAGCACAAAATAAAAAATGTTAAAGTACCTCACAGATAAATCTAAAATTTCAAGTATCAAAATTTTGTAAAACTAGTGCATCGTGTATTGAGAGTAGGAGGACACCAAAAATGTTTTTAATACTGAACCTTAACAAAAAGTACACCTTCGCTTCTAGCCTGAAAAGCTTATGGTTTCTCATTTAGTATTCTATTCATGACATCAGGTATGAAGCCTTCCACCTCTCCTTGAAGCATTACCACTTGAATTGACCTACCAGTGTTGCAGAATGAGGAACAAATCTCTGGAAGGTAAAGTACACAAACTACGACAGAATAAAATGATGCCTAACCCAAGCAATTAAAGCACTCATAATACAAATCTATGAAATAATTTTTTTTAAATTGCAATGTTTTCTGCGCTGCACATCAATTAGCACTTCAACATGTGCAAAACTAAATATATTTAAAATAAATGCTTCCATACAACAGCAGGGCCTTGGATTTAATCCATAGCATGTACAGCTTGCTTAACGCAGCTAGAACAGCAGGAAGGATGCGACAAATGACCTTAGCACTCATGGATTAGAGAAGAGAAAAAGCACAGCCATAGATCCTGTCCCTGGTGTGCAAAGGAGTACTTTAAAATAAAATCAATTATGGGATGGAGATGTCGCTGGCAAGGCAAGCATTATTGGCCGTCCCCAATTTCCTTTAAGGGGGTGGTGGTGAGCCGCCTTCTTGAACCGCTTGCAGTCTCTGTGTGGTGAAGATACTCCCACAGTGCAGTTATATACGAATTTCCAGGATTTTAACCCAATGTACAGACATTGGGCTGAAACAGGATTGAATGCAGATCTGATGTTCCCTACAATCAAGTGGTGTGTCCACTCTTACTGGCCAGGCTATTAGGATGACTTATGGGAGGGCAGCTAGCACCCAGAGTCATAATTTAGCAAGATTCAGTGCTTCCAGGAGAAAAGAAAGCAACAACATCTGGTGTTTCAAGTCAAAAGGTTAAATCTTAGATGTGTTGGGAAAGCATGTCTCAAACACAGGAAGAGAGATCAGACAAAAGAGAAAATTGCATTTACTTTCAAATCGCTATTCAATTGTTATATTAATAACTTAATGAGCAGAATGAAACAGGTCTCTACAATAGTGAACAAAGTTTCCTTGAAATGCAACACAGCATTTGTTGCTGAACATGGTCTTCAAATTCTAATGAAAATGATCAATAAAATCCAGAGATACCCTTTCACAGGAACATGAAGAAGTCTTTTGGAGATGTTGTTAAACTGAGGTCCCATCAGATGGACATTCAAGATTCCATGCTACTATCCAAAGAGCAGGGGACGTCTCCTGGTGCCCTGGCCAAAATCTGCCATTGTTCTTTGCACTTGCATTTTGTCCAATTCATTCTGTCATTTCTAAGCTGCCTCCTCTGATTTCGATGTCCCTTTAAGTTTGGTTTCATTACAAATTTTTCCATTTGCATTAAGTTTATGAAACATAGAAATATAGAAAATAGGTGCAGGAGTAGGCCATTCGGCCCTTCGAGCCTGCAACACCATTCAATATCATAGCTGATCATGCAACTTCAGTACCCCATTCCTGCTTTCTTTCCATACCCCTTGATCCCTTTAGCAGCAAGGGCAATCTAACTCCCTTTTGAATATATTTAACGAGCTGGCTTCAACAACTTTCTGTGGGAGAGAATTTCACAGGTTCACAATTCTGAGTGAAGAAGTTTCTCCTCATCTCGGTCCTAAATACTTAGCGTCATCTGCAAACTTGGAGATATTCCATTCAATTCTTTCGTCTAAATCATTAATGTATATTGTAAATAACTGGGGTCCCAGCACTGAACCTTGCAGTACCCCACTAGTCACTGCCTGCCATTCTGAAAAGGACCCGTTTATTCCCACTTTCTGCTTCCTGTCTGCCAACCAGTTCTCTATCCACGTCAATACATTACCCCAATACCATGTGCTTTAATTTTGCACACTATTCTCTTGTGTGGAACCTTGTCAAAAGCCTTCTGAAAGTCCAAATACACCACATTCACTGGTTCTCCTTGTCCACTCTACTAGTTACATCCTCAAAAAATTCTAGAAGATTTGTCAAGCATGATTTCCCTTTCATAAATCCATGCTGACTTGGACTTATGTAAGTTAATGGTGTAAATTAGATACTAAAGTAGTCCTACCACCAATCCCTGGGGCATCCCACTTAATAACTTTCCCCACCCCAATAATATTACAGCACATCTGGAATAAGACCTCATTGTAGATACTGAAGGCTAAAGGGAAGCATTTCAATAGGTAAAAATAGGCTAAGCAGCACATATAGTCCAAGACAAGTGGCTTTGATGCTGAATTGGTCCAGAGGAAATGTGCAAAACAGCCCAAGGATGATGTCCTGTCCCCTCCCATGAGGATGGATCTGAGCATCCACTCAGCATTCTTCCTCCTCTCCTTTTTCCATCTTGCTCCTTCCCTACTCTGACTCAATGTTTTCAGTAAAGCAACAAGGAATGTTGAGATCTGAGGAAACATATCTGCATCACATTTCATGGTCCAGCAGTGTCTACCATGAGCCCAAGAACCAGCAATTAAAAAATGGAGAGAAATGATGGGGCCCTTTCACTGCAAATACGTGATAATAAAGACATTGTACAACCCTATCCTGGAGCCTTCCTTCAATTCCTTTCATTTCCATTCAGTTCTGAAGACATCTTACCTTTTGCTTTTCTATTGCAGATGATTTTCACAGACTTTTAACATTTACCAAACAGCATCATTGTAATTATTAATACAGTATCAGAGCTGCTGAGCTACTGTATGTGAAATCCTCTTCTGCTGTAATTTCTTGATCTGGTCATATACCATTACAGATGAGCTACAACTCTATATTACAATGACAATGAAACAATGGGCACAAACAGCTTTCCAAGCCTACACACCCAGGGTACCATCTCAGTGGAATGCCAGTAACTTTCTCAGGTTTGGTGTACCTATTATACATGACTGCACCTTAAATGGGGCTGCGTTAATCTTGATCCAACAATTTTTCAATGACTTATTTGACATTCCAGATGACATGAGTAGAAAGAAAATAAAATACTTGCATTTACATTGCAGTCTACATTACTGAAACATAAAGTGCATCACACAATGAAATACTTTTTGGAGTGCAGTTGGTACTAGCATGTAGGAATACTGTGGCCATCAATAACACTTTAAGGGACGCAGTTGCAAAATTATAAGTGGACATATCCTATTTATATTTTCTCGATTTGTTAATTTGTTTTAAAAAAAAAAATTGTTCTTAAGCACCAAGACTTAGTGGCAGATAGGCAATCTGGCTGTGCCAATCATTTCTGCACTCCAAAAAGTAACTCACTGCATAAAGCACTGAGATTTTAAGGCGATGAGATAAGCTACCATTTTAATGCATGTCATGTCTGCATTTTATTCCCATCTGCACTAACAGTTTAAGACAGCACCAAGACAGAAGACAGAATCAGATGTTAAAGTTAGAACACCGACCAAGATGAATACGCATCTTACCTAATCTGAACCCCTGAGTACATATGATTGTAGATATCATTGTCTTCAAGCACTCCATGGCCATTGTCATAGAAGTAAACGCCCACCTTACAAAACAAACACTCTGTCATGGATACTGTAACACTGCTGCACCACAAGATTTGCTAAAACATCTAACTGAAATGGATATGTACCTGTTTGCCGCTATGTATTCGGTTTCGTCGTAGCACTGGTGTACTTCCTGTTGTTACCCACACACCTGCCAGGGTATTACTGTATACTTCATTTTCTTCAATTACACCTTGCCCCTTTTCGTGCTTAACAATAAATGATAAATTTAGTATTTGAATGAAGTCCAACATGGTACATTTCCCACTACTTCGAACACTGCAGCTATTTAAATGTGATTTCTGCTCAGATATTACAGATAACCAATTTCAACTGGTACAGAATTCTACAAATCCCTTTCTCTCTCTAGCCTTTCTCCTTTAAAACAGAGATTTAAGTTTGCTGAGTGTCATTCTTTTGTTGATTTTTCCATTTTCAAAATCCCTCAAAAGAATGTGCAGACACCATGGCAACAGGCAGTTCATAATTTTATTCTAACGGTGGTTGCAATTAGCTACAGCAAAAGCAGTGAGAGAATGGCCACTGTTTGGTTGCCTGAAAGTCAATGTTATCAGGTAATCCAAGAATTATAAAATGCTTTTACAGACTGGAATTAAAAACAGAAAATGATGAAAATACACAGGTCAGTTAGAATTTGTAAAGAGGTAAGACAGGTTATTGGCATTTCAGCTGTGTAACTGTTCAGCAGTTTTGCATTCCCAGCATGTTGTATTTTTATTTCCGGTTTCTCTCTCATTTTTAAGGGTCTGTTTGACAAATAATTAATTCAGCAGAGATCAGATTAATAGTAATAAAAAAAAACTATTCAAACTCTCGTATTACTGATAAAGCAAACAGAACTCAGGCTAGTTAAGCATTTATAAATTTAGCTTCTATGGGCCCAAGTTTCCACATGATTTGTGCCTGATTTTTAGGAGCAACTGGTGGAGAATGGACTATCTTAGAAATCGCAATTCTCCAAATTTTTTTTTCTGCAGTTCTAGTCAGGTAGAAAAGTTCTACTTTGGAACAGAATTTTTTCTTCAAAAGGGGGCGTGTCCGGCCACTGACGCCTGATTTGAAAGTTTCCAGTGAAAACGTACTCCAAACTAAAGTAGAATGGAGCAAGTGAAGATTTCTGTAGAACTGAAAAAACCTGTTCTACACATTAAAAAATCAGGCGCAGGTTACAAATTAGGCGTCCAGAACGAGGTGGGGGGGGAGGGGGAGGGAAGGGAAGTCATTAAATTCTATAATAAATCCTTATTTATACTTATACAAATATTAAAGAAATAAATCCAACCTGAATAAACATTTATAAGCAAAGAAAAGATTAAATAAACCATCTTCCTACCTGTGTGAAAGTGCTTCAGGCAGGCCTTTCGGGACCGAAGGCTGAACGGGCCGGCCCGAGACTTCGGGCAGGGCCCATCCCCAGCACCAGATTTACAGGTAGGTGGCGTTGGGTTGGTTCGGGTCGAGGGGGAGAGAGAGGGAGGGGGAGGGAGAGAGAGAGAGGGGGAGGGAGAGAGAGAGGGGGGGAGGGAGAGAGAGAGAGAGAGGGGGGGGAGGGAGAGAGAGAGAGAGGGGGGGGGAGGGAGAGAGAGAGAGAGAGAGAGGGGGGGGGGAGGGAGAGAAAGGGGGGGGGAGGGAGAGAGAGAGGGGGGGAGGGAGGGAGATCAGGTCGGATCCAGTCCGGGAGCGGGAGTCGGGTCCAGTGGGGGGGGGGGGGGGGGGGTCGGGTCGGGGGGCGGGAGCGCGGGTCGGGTTGGGTCCAGTCGGGGGAGCGGGAACAGGAGCGCCGGTCGGGTCCAGTCGGGGGGGCGGGGAGCGGGAACAGGAGCGCGGGTCGGGTCGAGTCCAGTCGGGGGAGCGGGAACAGGAGCGCGGGTCGGGTCCAGTCGAGGAGCGGGAACAGGAGCGCGGGTCGGGTCCAGTCGGGGAGCGGGAACAGGAGCGCGGGTCGGGTCAGTCGGGGGGGTGGGGGGGAGCGGGAAGCGTCGGGTCTGGTCGGGGGGGGGAGCAGGTGCTGGCCATGGGAGGAGCCTTATTCACGCAGCCCCAGTGAGGCCATTCAGCCAGGGCTAGGGGCTGCGTGCTTCGGGCCCCTCCCACACAGTTCGGCGCCTGGAGCTACTGCACTTGCGTGCCCACTGTAGCGCGCATGTAGAGGTCCCGGCACTGTTTTCAGCGCAGGGACCTGGCTCCGCCCCCCACAGCTCGTGCTGGCTGCGCCGAGGGCCAAAGGACCTGCAGGTAGGTGGAGAATACCGAGGATTTTTTTAGGCGCACTTTGTGGCGCGAAAAACGAGTGTCCAGGTCGGGACTGCGCCGTTCCCGGCGCGTGTGGAAACTTGGGCCCTTAGTTCCCCAGAGATTTTTAAACCAACCAAGCAAAATGACATGTTTCATTTTCTTTCTAAACTCAATTTAGCCTTATTCCTCTAGCCTCCCTCACTCACCTCCCTACCATAAAAAAACCCACAAAAGTTACAGACTTACCACATAAATACCTCCATGTTGGCCATCGTGAATTTTGTTATGACGGACAATTGGACAACTATTTGTTCGAATCTGTATTCCAGCTAATGCATTTCCTAGGATGCAAAATGCACATTTTTAAAGAATAATGTACTTACCAATTGGAAAAAGTAAAAACTTTAATGGAGATGTTAATATTCCTCAACTTACCATAAATGTCATTTCCCTCTATAAGGCCCCTGCCATCTCCAAAGATGTAAACCCCACCCTGATTCCCATTAAAAATGGCATTTCCCCTGAGGAAAAAAAACAGCAAAACATATTAAATTATCTCGAAGAAATATTTATTTTGCTACATATAATGATGCCCAAAAGCTTACCTAATTGTCGGATCACTGTTAGATGTAATCCACACACCAGCAAAATTGTTTGCATAGATTTTGTTCTCTATGAACTGGCCTCGTCCTTTTTCATGTACATAAATTCCTCCCGTCTGCCCATGGTGAATTTCACATCTAACTACTGTTGGATTCGCATAGGCTTTCACCTCGAAACCAGCTATTCGATTACGATGAATGTTACAGCTTTCAAAGTAACCCTGAAACAAATAAAATCAAGAATCTATGATCATTCTCTGTGAATGTTCAAATTTGAAGTCCATCAAATGGAAATTCAAGTGTGAAAATCTAAGCACTGTGTTGTGCACATTGTAGATAAGGGAAGAATCAAAAAAGTTTTCATTACAAAATGGTTTAATTTCTCCCCCTCCCTCCAAAAGTGTTACCATTTTTTAGGTTTAGATTTGGAGGAAAGAGGAGGTACTCTCAACTGAACTCTCCTCTCCCACTCACCAACCAACACAATGTAAAAAGTGTACTTAAAATCTGCTGCCCCACTATCCCTAAAGATATTGCAAGTATCAGGATGCAGGTTTGTAGAGGCCTGTTTATGCACACGGATTTAAATTTTATATATGAATGGTGAAATTCCACTGAATGCACTCAAGTGGGTCACAAAGACAAAAAAGTTTGGACACTCCTGTTCTAGTTGCCTCAGTCGGCACCAAGGTTTGAGCCTAAGCAAAATTCAAGCTTGAGGCTACCCTAATTCAACTTCAACATTTGCACTGTTGATTAAAGTATTAAATAATTAGATCCAAAACCAGTATTGTGAAGCACCATTAATATTCTAATTGTTTCATAAGAACATAAGAATTAGGAGCAGGAGTAGGCCATTTGGCCCCCTATCGAGCCTGCTCCACCATTCAATAAGATCATGGCTGATCTTCTAGCTTAACTCCACTTTCCTGCACTATCCCCATATCCTTTGATTCCCTTAATATTCAAAAATCTACTAATCTTGGTCTTGAATATACTCAACGACTGAGCATCCACAGCCCTCTAGGGAGAGAATTCCAAAGATTCGCCACCCTCAGTGACAAAATTTCTCCTCATCTCAGTTCTAAATGGCCGACCCTTTATTTTGAGACTGTGATGCCTGGTTCTAGACTCCCCAGCCAGGGGAAACATCCCTGTAAGAATTTTGTATATTTCAATGAGCTAGAATTTCCACTTCATTTTCGGCGGTTTTCTCAGCGGTACTGCTCGTTTTTGTCGGAAAACCACCCGACAGAAGTTTCCACATCATATTTTTGTAAAAAAAAAAAAGAGTTCCGCCGGCATTTTCAAAATATCAGAGGAACGGACCGCCCACGTGCACCGCCGAAAAAACCGCTACCGTCCAAGTTTTGGCTCAGCGGTGACCCGTCGGCAAGATTTTAAAAAACGGCCACAAAAAGCTGGGCGGTAGATAAGTAGCTCTGCAAAGAAAGGCAAGTTAAACGTTTTTTTTTATAATCCTTGTAAAATTCTTTTACAGCGATCAAGTTAGAAAAGGTCTTGAAAATGTTTTTATTTTTTGCTTCTTGGAAAAAATAGTGTGTGTTTTTCCCCCCTTCCTAGGCCCAACCACAACCTGTCTAAATTTGAGTAATTACCGCCCATTTTGATTAAGAACCGCCCAATTTGCCCAGGATCGCATATAACTGCCAAGAATCTACGTGTAATTTACATTAATCTACATTTTCTCGTCGGGCAATATTTTTTCCCTTTTTTATGCAATGTTTCGCCGGCGTTATTTGAAGAATCTTTGCGATCTTTTTGGGCGGCAATCCAGCGATGGCGGATTTTAGAGAAATTCATCATCATCGTCGGCAGTCCCTCGCACAGAGGATGACTTTGCTTCCATGCCAAAAGGGGATGTTTCAATGAAGGACCTAATATTCCAGGTCCCGAACTACATGCTGAAGGGTGGAAGATGCCTGTGCATGGATTTTAAAAAAGTGTGGTGGTCATTGCACACCAGCCACCACATGGGCTTGACAGAGCTAGGTCTTGGTCCAGTGGCAAGGATTAACCAAGATGACTGGAGACCAGCTCTGCAGATCAGGGCCTTCGAAGGACCAGATCAGCAGGTCAGGACCTTCAAAGGAGCAGCATGCGGGAAATTCTAGCCCAATGAGATTGCCTCTCATTCTTCTAAACTCGAGAATATAGGCCTAGCCTACTCAATCTCTCCTCATAGAACAATCCCCCATCGCAGGAATCAGTCTGGTGAACCTTTGTTGCACTCTTGAATTCTGAAGTCAGTGTCTCTTGAAGTAAACTGCACAAAAAAAATCAAAATTGTTTAAAATACTGTTCAACTTGTATTAGATCGACTCAATGTCTGTTTATGTAAATTATATGTCATTTAGATCCTACTTAAAGCAGAGAATACACTTTTTCTCTGGTTGGCAGAACAAGTGTTATAGGAAAGGGGCAGACAAAACCTTGTTTAAACAAATATAATCAAGTTAAAATTAAATAAATCTCACTTAGAACATTAAACTGCAGCCAAAAGCTATTCTCAACTCCAGTTTGTCAATACAAATTTCATAATCCAAAAAAAAATCTAAATTAAGGACAACTCTGAGGTAGGTCTTTAGAAATCAATGGCACCAATTTAGAACTCTCTTCCACCAGTGACTGTTTTCTTCAACTTTTCTCCCTCGCCCACTCTATCCCCAACTGACAAAATGTAAGTTCTCATGGATTTAAAAAAAATCAAAATGGAGACTATCCACAGGTTTGCCTCAGCCTTTCCCCTCTACCTACAATCTCCATACTCTAGCTTTATTCCAGCCACCCACCCCACCTTCATTTCCTCCCCAAGACCCAGCATCTGCTCTTTTAACCATCTCCTAACCACTCAATTACCTCTCCTTGGGTAAATACACTCAATCAACTGATGCCTTTCCTCAGGAATTGTTCTCTTCCCCTCTTGAAAGTCTTTACCCCTCTCCTTACAAAAGTTCACCCTTAAATACAATTACCACTCCAGACAGAAGAAATAGGAGCAGGAGTAGGTCATTAGGCCCCTCAAGCCTGCTCTGCCATTTAATAAGACCATGGCTGATCTAATCATGGACTTGGCTCCACTTCTCTATTAGTTCCACATAACCCTTTATTCCCTTATCTCAAAAATCTATCCATCTCCACCTTAAATATATTCAATGACCCAGCCACCATAGCTCTCTGGGGCAAAGAATTCTATAGATTTACAACCCTCAGAAGAAATTCCTGCTCATCTCAGTTTTAAATGGGCAGCCCCTTATTCTGAGACTGTTTCCCCTATGTGGAAATATCCTCTCGGCATCCACCTTGTTGAGCCCCCTCTTTATCTTATATGTTTCGATAAGTTCACCTCTCATTCTTCGGAACTCCAATGAATAGAGGCCCAACCTACTTAACCTATCTTCATAAGTCAACCCCCTCATCTCCAGAATCAACCTAGTGAACCTTCTCTGACCAGCCTCCAATGCAAATATATCCTTCCTTAAACACGGCAACCAAAACTGTACGCAGAACTCGAGGTATGGCCTCACCAATACCCTGTACAGTTGTAGCAGAACTTCTCAGCTTTTATACTCTATCCCCCTTGCAATGAAGGCGACACTCCATTTGCCTTCCTGATTACTTGCTGTACCTGCATACTAACTTTGTGATTCATGCACAAGGACCCCCAGGTCCCTCTGTACTGCAGCACTTAGCAATTTTTCTCCATTGAAATTATTTGTTTTTTTTATTTTTACTTCATAAGTGGACAACCTCACATCTGCTAAATATTTGCCCACTCACTTAGCCTGTCTATATCCCTTTGCAGATTTTGTGTCCTCTTCACAATTTGCGTTCCCACCCATCTTTGAATCATCAGCAAATTTGGCTACATTACACTCGGTTCCTTCATCCAAATCATTAATGTAGATTGTAAATAGTTGAGGCCCCAGCAGATCCCTGTGGCACCCCACTAGTTACTGTTTGCCAACCGGAAATTGACCCATTTATCTCGGCTCTGTTTTCTGTTAGTTAGCTCATTATCCATGCTATTACCCCCAACTCATGAAATTTTATCTTGTGCCGTAGCCTTTTATATGGCACTTTATCGAATGCCTTCTGGAAATCCAAATACACCACATCCACTGGTTCGCCCTTATTCACCCTGCTTGTTACATCCTCCAAGAACTCTTGCAAATTTGTCAAACATGATTTCCCTTTCATAAAACCATGCTGACTGCTTGATTGAATTATGCTTTTCCAAATGTCCTGCTACTGCTTCCTTAATAACGGACTCCAGCATTTTCCCAATGACAGATGTTAGGTTAACTGGTCTATAGTTTCCCGCTTTTTGTCTGCCTCCTTTCTTTAAATAGGGGCGTTAAATTTGCGGTTTTCCAATCCACTGGGGCCTTCCCAGAGTCCAGGGAATTTTGGTAGATTACAACCAATGCATCCACTATCTCTACAGCCACTTCAGACCCTAGGATGTAAGCCATCAGGTCCAGACATAAGCTAAAAATCTAGGCTGACACTTTTAGTCCAGCACTGTTGGAGGTTCAGTCTTTTGGAGATGTTAAACTGAGGCCCAGCCTGCCTTCTCAAATGAACATAAAAGATCACATGGCACTAATTGGAAGGGTAGGCAAATTCTCCCCGGTGTCCTCAACAATATTCACCCCTCAACCATCACCAGAACAGATTATTTGGTCACTATTCGCATCGCTGTTTGTGGGAGCTTGCTGTGGGCAAACTGGCTGCCACATTTCCTACATTACAACAGCGAGTACACTTCAAAAGTACTTTATGTGTTGTAAAGCACTTTGGGATGTGACAAGGTCGTGAAAAGCACTATAAAAATACAAGTTTCTTGTTTCCCTCTCCAACTAGCATCCCATGCTCCCCAAAACGTCATTTTCATCAAACTGCTAGCCTACCTCTCCTATCTTTCACGGCGTGAATGCCTCCAGTCCAGGATCTATCCCACCCACATCATCAAAGCCATTAACAATATCTATGCAACTGCAATCCATCATGTTGTCCCTTTTCAACTTCTCTGCAGCCTTCAAGGTGGTTGACCACTCCATCATTCTTCAATCCTCTCTTTCCAGGATCCGATCCAATCTGTCCCAATGTAACCGTCACATCTCCTGTAATGGCTTAATTTTCTGTGCCTGTATGATCAGAGTGTGCTCCAATATTCCATCCCTGGCTCTCCTTGTCTTCACCTGCAGGTTGCTTCTCAGCACCATTATCCATAAGCATAGGTTCAGCTTTCTTATGTAGGCTGACAACAGCCAACTTTACCTCTCCATCACCACCCTCAATTTCATGATTAACTGTACTGTCCAACCCAAGACATGAATGAGCCAAAACTTTCTCCACCTAAACACTGGCAGGAATGAAACCATCATAGCCCCTAATTCCATCATCTTTCTTAGCAGCTCATTCAGACTGAATGAGATAGTGTGCAATTTTAGTCTCCTGTTCAACCCCCCCCATCAGCTTAATTCCCAAAACAGCGTAATTTCACATCCAAAGGTTCACCAGCACCCCCACAAATCCTCATCACAGTCAGCCTAGACTTCTCCAATGCCTCCTCTAATTACATAGAATATACAGCACAGAAACAGGCCATTCGGCCCAACTGGTTCATGCTGGTGTTTGGGCTTTGGACAAGCCTCCTCCTATTCACTCTACACAAACTCCAAACTCATCCAGAATTTCACATTAGCTTCTGATCACTAATGACCCCCAGCTCCATCTCCCAATACAATGACTTGAAAAATTCTAGACCTCGTCTACATATCCCTAGAAGGCATTGCAAAAACTTACCTCCACTATCTGTGTCCGAACTCACACCTGCCACTCTTCCAAATTTAGTGTAAAGTGTGCTCCATCCACATTTCACCATTAGTAGTGGAGTCTTCAATCATCTCCCCTTATATACTCAAATTTCATCCCAAAATCTATCTGCCTTGCTACATCTTGCCCATCTTCAAAAAAACTTCTCTAAATCCACTGTGAGCACCCCTGCAGTCACCTCCCCAACTTTTCCTGGTTGACGACCTCTCTTGCCAGCTCAAGTTATTTTCTATATTAAGAGCTTCGTAAGTGTTCTGGTTGTTGCAGTGAAAGTCAGCAACAGCCCAGAAACACAGCCACCTCCAGCCTACCAGTTTCTCCCAGTAGCAAAACAAAGTCAGTTTTTAAGTCCACTTACCTGTACTTTAGTTGCTGTACCAAACTGTTTAAATCTGGGGGAATAAAAAGTACAAAAAAGTTTTAAAAAAAGGTGCATGCACAGTTTTTTTAAAAACTTTTTTTCTCCATACTTTTCATTTACCCAGATTTAGTTTTGTGCGGGAGATCTGCTTCACTTATAGCAGAAAGAGGAACCGAAGTGACAATAAGGCTTACTGCTTTTTCCCTCCTGTTGGGGGAACTAGCCTAGGCTACAAATATGGGCTATTACGAACATGAGACAGAAACTGCAAAAAAATGCTTTCAGAAGCAACAAGTGCGCCAAAAGCAAAAAATTGGCAACTTTTTTTTTAGCTGATTCATCTGCATTACCACTTGGCAAAGTTGTTAATCCAATAGATTACATGAGTATTTTTGGTTAACCATGGTATCAATTTATGTTAATTCAGTTTCCAATATACTGTCAAAAATAAAAGATCTAAGCCAGGATTTGGCTGTCACTATGATTTTCCATTGAAATAATTCCAAAAAGGTGGGATGGCCAATTTAAAATAGGCCATCGCAATGTTGGTTAATAATTTGTAATGGTGCATTTTTTTTTATAAAGTGGTGCAATGGCAAGACTCCTTGCTTAAAATAATGAGTGGGCCGGCCAGTTGATCTATTGAAAGACTTGCATTTACATAGCACCTTTCACGACCACCGGAATGCCTTGCAGCCAAAGTACCTTTAGAAGTGCAGTCACTGTTGTAATGTGGGAAACACGGCAGCCAATTTGCGCACAGCAAGCTCCCACAAACAATGTGATAATGACCAGATGATTTGTTTTTTTATGTGATGTTGATTGAGGAATAAATATTGGCCAGGACACTGAGAATACCCCTACTCTTCTTTGAAATAGTGCCATGGGATCTTTTACATCCACCTGAGAGAGCAGATGGGGCCTTGGTTTAATGTCTCATCTGAAAGACACTGCACTAGTACCAGCCTAGATTTTTGTGCTCACGTTGCTGGAGTGGGACTTGAACCCACAACCTTCTGACTCAGAGCTGAGGGGGCTACCCACTGAGCCACACTTGACACAAGAGAAAGATCAAATTTTCCTGAAGATGCATGCATTTTCAAAACACTCGAATGTTTAGTTAACCATTTTTGTTTAAAATTGTTAGGTAAAGCCACAATGTAAGTTATAAAGCCTTCAGCAGTAGTGAAGGAACAATCTTGACAAATTTAAGTAAACTGAAATTAACATGATTGTTCCCTAGATTAGAGTGACACATGTACTTTGTTTAGATAGCCAATTACTGAATTCCAATGACTCGACATGTTCTGAATTTGCTGCATTGTATTCAGCTCTGCAGTAATCATAATATTGCCCCTGTTGCTGATTTAACATTACAAAAGTAAATTTGTTGAGCAACAGATATCAAGTCATAAGTACATTTGTTGGAGTCACCAAGTACTCAAACTACAGAATTAAGTGACTTCTTGAAAAGTCAGGTGTTGCATGAAATAACCAGAGTGTAAAAGTAACAACCAGTTGCTGCTGAAAAATCATAACTACCAATACAAGTGCATCAAGAATGCTGACTCAGCAGGAATAACAATGCAGTTTTTTGTGGATCCTCTTGATATCAGCAAAGGAAAATGGCATACCCTGAAGTTTTGCATCACAAGAGGCAAAGCACATGAGAACCTACATAGGAAACCAAAACTCAGATCTATGCCAAGTAAACAAAGTATATCCTAGTAACGAAATGTTGGTAAATGTATGATAGTGAAATACGTTCACCATTTTGTGCGTCTCCATTACCAGGACTCAAGCATTGCGAAAGAATACAACTGATGAAGCACACATAGCCTAGAGATGTGGCTGAGAAGCCGACACAAAGATTCAATTAATGATTTGTTTAAAGTTTTGGCTGTTTGCCTCAAATCATTTACACATTGCAAAGAATTAAGAAAACAATGGCGTGTAATTCACGGTCAGCGGCGAAGCCAAGGTGTTCGCCGCTGGCTCCGAAGAAAGCTGCCCACAAAGATCTTGTGATCTGTATAGTTAGAAGTTTGTCTTTTGTGACGTGCAATTGAGATCAATGTAGTGTAATGGGAATTCCATAGCACGAGTTGCTGTGACGTCAACAAGCTGTCGAAGCAGCAGAATTCACAATGCAGAATTCTCAGACAAGAAACCAGGAAGTGAAGAAGCTCCTTTTATTCTGACTTTTTAAAAATGCTAGAGCAAGAGAGAGACTGGGGCTCTCAAATAAATCTGAAATAAGTGTGAACAAACTTCTAAAAAAATATAATTTGTTTTTAAAGTTTCTTAAAAATAATAAATTATAATGGAGAAATATGACTACAAAATTAAAATTAGTTTTTCAGGGCCATGTTTGTTTAGCAGTCAATATGCTGTTAAAATCACAAACACCTAATCCAACAAGGTTTAACTTTTAAATTGAGTATTTAACAGCGATACTACCGTGGAAAAGCCAAGTTTTCGTCAATTTCACTGATTTCCCGGATTACACTCGAGTGCCGGCTATGGGGGTGGTGGGGGCCACAGTGCAGCCAATGTCGGAGCAGTGAATTACTGATTGGAACTTCAGGATTTCCACGTTCAGGATTTAGCACACGCGCATCGCAAAGCGGAAATTCTGAAGTTGCGGTCAGTTTCAAAGGGGTAACAACACCGAACGCTGTTCGTTGGCTGTTATTACACACCGCAAATTCTGGGCCAATCACTTGGCACGATTACAAAAGTTGAAGAGCTGACTAAATATGTTGCTAGCTCCTTAATGGTGGTGCAAAAACCAAACGAACAGTGTCTTTCAATCCATGTAATTTGAACAAAGCTTTATAGAAAATACTGTAAATTACTTGCATGAGAAAAAAATGTCAGTCTGTTGGAATTGATGAATTTTCTAAATTGGATGCATACTTTGGCAAATGCACCTGAATGTTGCAAATTCACACCCATGTACCTCAATCTATACTTTGGAAGGTATAGCTATCTCCACGTTCCATCCTATCATTCATTCAATGCTTAAGCACACGGATGTAGTTGACACAGCACAAGACTACATCATTGTTTAGGGATCCATTCAGCAGGAACAGCCAGAAGCCAAAGAAATAAAAAATTGTGTTCATGAGGCATGATCATATCCGAAAAACATCTCAAAGCATTTAAAACAAATTGCTTTTGAAATATAGTCATTGCAAATCTGAATATCAGTAACGATAAGCATGTGTGAATTAATTCACTTTAGGAGGCCAGTCTAACGAGAATACCAAGTCAGTACAAAACCACAGCGGGGGGGGGGGGGGGGGCTGAACGATAATGTCACGGAATAGTGAACTGTTGAGGTAGGTACATGTCAATCTACCAGATCAGCAGCTTAAAAAAATTAAGGTAAATGTTGAAAGGCAAGACATCTGAAAAGATACTTTTTAGGATGTGAAAAAAAACCTAGATTTTTGGGGATCTTGAAAAGAATTATAAAGACCACGCAGTGACATATTATAGGCTAGGTGCTGCACTGCACCAGAAATGACTGGAAAACAACAGCCTATGCGTCTCGCACAAATGATCCATATAACGCACATTCTTGGAAAATTATTTTAATGTAGCCAAAACCTTGTTTACAAGGCATTACTATAGATGGTACCAGTGAAAAAGCAACTGCATTTTGTGCAGAGCTTGGTAATATCAGTACCACTGTCTAAACAGAAGCTTAGCAAATAGGACAGGGGAATTTGAATGGGAGTTATGAAAATTCTCCAAGAAACTTCAAAATGAACAGCCAAGCAAAGGCAGTTATGCTTGAATGAAGTTGTAAACAACTGAAATAAGAGTTAAATTATGAGCAAACAAGGTCTAATTTCCAAAAGTAGAATTGTAGTTCCACAGAATCTATATAAAGGATTGTTATAGAAAATTGATATGGGACATCTTAGTACCAATGTTCCTGTTAGGCTGTGCAGCGGTCTAAAAGGTCTCATACAGGCCACTTGCCGGCTTTGCAACAGAAAAAAAAACACGCATCCACGGAGATTTGAATGGGCCGCACAGCCAAAAAAAAATTAGAGGGAACATTGTTTAGTACTGAAAAATGCCAAGAAGCTTGAAGTTTAGCACTGGGAAGATGAACAGAATAAAAACAATCTAGTGAAAACGTAATTTACCAATATTAACATCAGCATTAAAGCAGATCCAATCAACTTTAATTTGGTTACTACACAATCAAGACAAAGTTGCTTCAAATCTCTGAATACAAGGAAAATATTTGGCAGCTGTGGACTATTATTCTAATTATCTTGAAATCCATCCCTTTTGACAAATGTCAATAATAAATCCATTTTTCAAGCAATTCAATTCATATCCTCTACAAATGGTATACCAGAAGGGGACCTCAGAGATGGTAGATCTGTTATAGTAGCATGAAATTTGTACATTTGTGGAAGAATGGAATTTTCAGTACACTATTTTTAGCCGGTATACATGAAATCAAATTGTTTAATTTAGGTAAAAAAAAAAGCACAGCACCATAAGGAATGCCAGTAATCAACATCCATACTGACATATCAGAACATACCCTTGGAGAACAGATTTTTCCAGTTCAAATTCTGATGAATTGTCACATCCCAGCCCGAACACTCGCTTGGTTTATTAAACCATACTGCAGTAATTACCCCATTCATCAACTATCAAATTCTTATTGAAAGTAGTAAGAGTTACCATGCCATGATCAAATGTGAAGACCCCAACATCACGCCCATGGTGAATTTGATTTCTCCTGATGATAGGATTTCCATGGTTTTTTACCCAGATTCCAGCAAGAGCATTGTTTGAAATCTCATTGTCCTCATAAATTCCCTATGAAATAAAAAGATTATACTAAGCTATGGGCAAAAAACAAAATTATTTGTAAAAGAAAAAGTAACCTTTGTTATGGATCATCATACCTGTGCATGATCGGTTATATATAACCCAACATTTTCACAATCACTAATGTTGCAATGCTTGATAGTAGGGGATGCTCCTTGGCCACTGACACACACAGCAGAGCCAACTGTAACAAAGAATTGTTTGATCAATTGTTACTGTTTCAACAGGAATTAGTAATTTCTGGAATGAATATAGACACTAACTTTAGGCACTATATAAAATTCAAATCCATGTTAATGTTCATTCCTTTTTGGTTTTCTGAAAATACATAGAAATGAAATGCTTTATATTCAACAACTTGCATTTGTATAGTGCCTTGAACATTCCAAAACATCCCAAGGCGCTTCACAGAGGCTTAGATCAAAAAACAAAGGACACAAGCTAAAGGAGGAGATGTTTGATGGGTTAGCCAAAAGCTAGGCCAGAGGTGAGTTTTAAGGAGGATCAAGAAGGAGGAGGGGGAGGGGGGATATACAAGAGGCTAGAGCCTGAGGAATGAAGCCTGGGTTGGGAAATATGAAGATATGCAAGAGCAAGCTCATGAAGGGTTTTAAACACAAGGATGAGACTTTTTAAATCTGAGGTAAAGGGGGGCCCAAAGCTAATGTAAGTCAACGGGGACAGGGGTGATTGGTGAGCAGGATAGGATACTGGCAGCAAAATTTTGGGTGAGCTTAAATTTACAGAGGGTGGGCATGGGAAGCTGGTCAAGAGGGCATTGAAATACGAGAATCTGCAGGTTAGGGTTTCAATGGCAGGAGGGTTGAGGTACTGGCAGAGGCGATGTTGCAGAGATTGACGGAAGTGTTTTTTTTGATGACAGTTACAGGGTCGTACGGGACTCCAAGGTTGCTAACAGTCTGGTTTATCAACTTAACGTTCTTTGAAGGAGCCAGAAGATCTGTATTTCATGAGTACTATACATCCAATTTTAAACAAATAAAGCTACCATCAATTTGGAAGTGATACACAAGTGACCACACAATCTACAATACACTAACACAGCAACAGCTGCAGTGATACATGATAGTGGACCAGAAACATGTCACGGTGATGTAACCCAGAGCTCCAATTAATTTTTTTTCCTGAAGGTTTTATTTATTCCAAGTACTGCGGTAGAAAATTACAACGGCTCTCAAATCACACATAGCAAATTCTTTGATCTTCACTATGCCATCAAGGGGAGGCAATGATTAAGGGGCCAGCAGTTTGCCCCAGGGAAAGAAAAAGAAACAGAGACCCGGAAATTGTGGTCAGCAGCGAAGCAAAGTGTTTGCCGCTGGCCCCGAAGAAAGCTGCCCGCAAAAGATCTTGCGGTTTATGTGGCAAGATTGCCTTTCTCGACGTGCGCTTGAGATCAGTGCAGTATAGTCAGGACCTCTAACGCGATGTTGCTGTGACATCAACAAGCTGTCTAAGCAGCTAATCACAATGTAGAATTCTCACAGACAGGGAACCAAGAAGTGAAGTTGCTTTTATGCAGACTTTTAAAAAATATTAGAGAACAAAACATGGATTGGGGCTCTTTCAGGGGAAACAGTAAACCTGAAATAAATATGAATGTACTTTAAAAAAAAATATATTAAATCATCATAATGAAGAAACGTGACAGTCCACAAAATTAAAATTAGTTTCTCAGGCCCACACGTGTTTAGCAATCAATATGCTGTTAAACCCCCGTTACACGTAATCCAAAAATGTCTAACTTTTAATAGGGTATTTAACCACAATATTATCACGGTAAAGCCCACGTTTGTCAGTTTCATTGATTTTCCTGATTATACTAATGGCCAGCTATGGGGGGGGGGGGCGGCATAGCGCAGCCAGTGTCAGAGCAGTGAATGACTGACTACAACTTCAGGATTTCCATGTTTACATGTATATGTGGTCAGTTTCAACATAGTAATAACAGCGAATGCTGTTAGCTCGCTGTTATTACCCACCACAAATTCTGGGTCAGGATAGTCACTCAGACCCACATCATGGTCCCTGTTGAGGTTAGGGCAGAAGAGAATGAGAGAGAGAAGGAAAAAGACACAAACATTATTCCAGGCTGAAATCATGAATGTATCTCTATTTCACTTTCACCTTCAACCCCTGCATTTTTTTTTTAAAACAGCAGTCATGATCATAAGAGGGTTCACCCAGACTATCAATGACCTGAAAGCTTGACTAGGAAGAATCAAGGCATGAAGAATATATACGCATTTTCATTCCATTACTGCTGCCATCCTGGACATATTTAGCAGAATGGCACGCAACTTCAGACGCCTCCATAGTTTTGCCAATGCTTCTTTAGTCATAGATGCTAAAATGAAACCAGAGAATAAATCCCTCCCATTTCTCATTAGCCAAAATCCTTTTCCGAGTAGAACACAAGAACTGAGCAAGCCAGAAGAGTAGACGAGGAGGACTGTAGATAGCAGATTACAGAGGATGGAAAAGAAACTTGCATTTTCCCGCCCCAAGAATATGAAACTAGTAAGTCCACGCCATCTCTCTTCTCCATCAAGTCAATCATCATCACCCACTTGAATGGAATGAAAAACAAAAACAAAAAAGAGAGCAGAACAGGTGAGATGCAGGTAATGAGAATTAAGTAGAGAAGTGAAAGATACAATAGCAAAGAAGGACAGAAACAAAGTTGACGGACAGGCACGAGACACATCATATCCTCCTATTTACCATGTGCCCAGGTGATGCACTTGTTAAACTTAAAACCAATCAGTTCACTCATTTTACAACAAAAATTTGCATTTATATAGCACCTTTTTTTAAACATAATAAAATGTCCCAAGGCGGTTAAAGTTGGCTTGTCACCAACAAACCAATACAAACTGTACATAAAATGCTAGGGTTACAATAACTCACCAAGCATTCAGCCTCAGTAAACTAAACTAAGATATCAAAGGTGACACTAACCTGTGCATGTACTGCGAATGATGCAATGATCTATTATCGGACTGCAGTTCACTGTGATCTCCAAACAGTGGTGTGCATTATGGTGCTGGGCTGATTTATCATCAGGGTTAAACTGGAAGGAAGAAGTACATGTATAAAAGATTTTGCTAATAGATTACATACTATTAAACCCATTTATCAAATGGCTGTGAACCCATAAAGCTATTAGAACTTACCCTAATTGTCATATATCCAACATAGGCATCTTCAGAACCTTCCATAAATACAAAGGTAGAATCCCTAGTGTTTTCAATGATGACTTTATCTGCAACTTTGCCTGGTGCTGAAAATGTTTTAGCAAAGCAAACTAAGTTAGCTCAACATTTCTGATAAATTATCAATTGTCTTTTAAGCACATAATATGTAGACTTATTTACTGAGTCAAAAGATTTCATAACATACAATTCCAAGATTTTTAACTGAAACCGGCTTGCGCAGTTTAAGAATGAAAAGATAGTCTTATTAAACTAGTTCTGAAGAAGCTTTTCTTTTCCTTGTTCCACATTCTGGGCAGAGGCGCTCCAAACACCTCCAACAATACTGATCTGAAACCAACTAAATGTTGCATAAACATTGCTCAGGGCGACTCAAAAGAATTGGGAAGGGGAAGACAGGATGGACAAGGCTTCAGTTACATTTGCCGCTGCCCTTACCCAAAGGAGAAAGTTGCCTTTTACCATCTCAATCAGTGATGTTATATATCTTGTGATTGTAATAAATGGTACTCAGCCACTTTCACCACGTTTTAAACATTGAAAAATATTGGTGCAGCAATGTCCTGTTGTACAGTTCAACAAAGATGGGAGGAAAAGCAATGTGTGAGGACACAGAAGAACCTGCAAAAGGACAGATAGGCTAAGTGAGTGGGCAAAAATTTGGCAGATGGAGTATAATGCTGGAAAGTGTGAGGTTATGCAATGGCAGGAAAAAAAAAATCTAAGAGAAAGTTATTATTTACATAGAGAAAAATTGCATTGTGCTGCAGTACATCAGGACCTGGGGATCCTGGTGGATGAAGCACAAAAGGTTAATATGCAGGTACCGCAAGTGATCAGGAAGGCCAATGGAATCTTGGCCTTTATTGCTAAGGGGATGGAGTATAAAAGCAGGGAAATCTTGCGACAGTTATACAGGGTATAGGTGAGGTCACACCTGGAATACTGCGTACAGTTTTGGCTTCCATATTTAAGAAAAGATATACTTGCTTTGGAGACGGTTCAGAGAAGGTTCACTAGGTTGATTCCGGTGATGAAGGGGTTGACTTATGAGGAAAGGTCGAGTAAGCTGGGCCTTTGCTCATTGGAATTCAGAATGAGAGGTGATCTTCTCGAAATGTACAAGATTATGAGGGGGCTTGACAAGATGGATGCAGAGAGGATGTTTCCACTGATGGGGGAGACTAGAACTAGAGGGCACGATCTTAGAATAAGGGGCCGCCCATTTAAAACTGAAATGGAGGAGGAATTTCTTCTGAGGGTTGTAAATCTGTGGAATTCACTGCCTCAGAGCTGTGGAAGCTGTGTCATTGAATAAATTTAAGACCGAGATAAACAATTTCTTAACCGATAAGGGGTTATGGGGAGCGGGCAGGGAAGTGGACCCGAGTCAATGATCGGATCAGCCATAATCGTATTAAATGGCGGAGCAGGCTGGAGAGGCCATATGGCCTACTCCTGCTCCTATTTCTGATGTTATTTCCCACAAGTCCCCTAATCTTTGGCAGTAAGCCAATCGAAGTAATCGGCAACGGGAAATAAATAACCAATCAATGCAGAATACACTTCTTCCATCCTTGCATCGATTAAGGATTGGTTAACGGACAGAGAACAGTAAGAATAAACGGGTTATTTTCAGAATGGCAGGGCGTAACTAGTCGAGTGCCACAAGGATCAGTGCTTGTGTCTCAGCTATTTACAATCTATATCAATGATTTCAATGAGTAGACTGAATGTAATATATCCAAGTTTGCTGACAATACAAAGCTAGGTGAGAAAGTAAGCTGCGAGGAGGACGCAGAGGGGCTGCAAAGGGATATAGACCAGTTAAATGATTGGGCAAGGTGGGTGGCAGATGGAATATAATGTGGGGACGTGTGAAATTATCCCGTTTCATAGGAGAAATGCAAAAGCAGTATATATATATTTTCTTTTAAAACTAGTAAATGTTGGTACAGGTACAACGTCCGAAATCTGGAATCCTCGGGACTGACTCCGTTCTGGTTTTTGGGGTTTTTCGGATTTCAGGCAAGAAAATAAAGTCTGAAATCTGGAATCCTCGACTGAATCCGTGCCGGGTTTTGAGTGTCGATATCCAAAATCCGGCAAAACCTAAATCCGGCACGGAATCGGTTGAGGATTACGGATTTCAGACTTGATTTTCTTGACTGAAATCCGGAATCCTCGATCGAATCCGTGCCAGATTGTGGGTTTTGCCTCAAAAAGTCTGGTTTTCAGACAATAATTCCAGATTTGGGACGACTCCATCAGCTAATCACAAAATGTCCGGTTTTCGGACAATTCCGGTTTTCGGAATTCCGGATTCGGGATGTTGCACCTGTATTCAGAGGGCTTTTGGGATCCTTGTACACTAATCGGTTCACCAGCATAATCCAGAAGACAGGACTTTACATACAATAGAACAGAAAGACTAAAATCAGAGGGCAAATCATCAAAATTTGTAGCATATTTTCACAGATTAGGAATTCAGAAGTGTTTGCGCATTAAACTGGAGAGACACATATTTTTGAATGATAAGGGAGTCAAGGAATATGGGGAGTGGGCAGGGAAGTGGATTTGAGGCCAAGATCAAATCAGCCATGATCTTATTGAATGGTGGAGCAGGTTCGAGGGGCCAAATGGCCTACTCCTGCTCCTATTTCTTATGTTCTTAAACTACAGTACATGAAACAACTTAATTGTATAGCATTGGGGGGGGGGGGCGCGGTGAAAGAGAAAAATCAGCAAAAACCTAAACCCTGCAACTTCACAGAATGCTTTTTGCAGAATTAATATTTGCATCATATTGCCAATAACAATGTTACAAGATTAGACTGTACATCATTTCTCTACTTCACTGTATTTACCTGCACCAATCATAGTAATAGGGGATTCAATATAAATCCACTCATCAGTATATGTACTGGAGTGTACAAAGATAAGGCCATCAAAGTGAGCTTCCTGAACACCTCCCAAGGCATCTTCAATTGTGTCATAATACTATAAGGAAAATGATCACAATTTAGCTCAAAGATTACAGTACACATGCTTGCAGATACAATTCTAAGTAAAAGAGAATCCTTACCAACATATTTTCTCTTCCTTTATACCTTGCAGGGCTACTGTAAAAGTGTTCTGCAAATCCAGGCTTTACATGTGCTCCTTTGTACTAAAATGCCAAGATAATAGTCAAAAAATCAGAAACATTAATACATGGAGGCATTTCAGTTAAAAAATCTGATCATTGCTTATCAAATAAAATGCTTCAAATAATGGAATCCTGCCATGCATTACTGATATGACACTTCTGCCAGAACAAAAAACACAAATGTATAACAAAGTTTTAAAAAAATTCAATAGGTTGCCTACAGCAAACTTGGTGGATTGAAAACTGGTTTGGTAGATACACAAGGTGGTGAAAAATGACAAATAAAACCCTGTCTGGTAAATTGGGGACTAGCGGAGTTTCGCAGACATTTGTTCTGATTTTCCTTCTGTGCTTACTATTCATATAGTATAGCACAGAAGGCGGCAATTCAGTCCATCGAGTCTGCACCGGTTCTTTCGAAGAACAATCCGGTTAATCCCACTCTTTCCCCATATCCCTGCAATTTTACCTCCTTCAAATATTTGTACAATTCCCTTTTGATAGCTACTACTGAATCTGTATGCACCAACCTATCACACTGTGAAATCCAAATTCTAACCACTGTTGCCTCTAGTTCTTTTGCCAATCAACTTAAATCTATTCCCTCTTGTGCGATTGAAAACAGTTTCTCTTTATTTACTCTATCTAAATCCTTCATGATTTTCAACATCTCTATCAAATCTCCTCTTAGCCTTCTCTGCAATAAGGAAAACGACGACAGCTTCTCCAGACTATTCACCGAAATGTAATCGCTCATCCCTGGAACCATTCTAGTTAATCTCTTCTGTACTCTCTCCAAAACCTTCACATCCTTCCTAAAATGTGGTGCCCAGAATTGGACACAATACTCCAGCTGCAGCCAAACTAGTGTGTTATATAGATTTAGCATAACTTCCTGGCTTTTGTCCTCTATGCCTCTATTTATAAAACCCAGAATCCCATATGCTTTATTAGGTGTGCACAAGCACCCCTAGGTCTCTTCTTGCACCACCTTTAAAATTGTACCATTTAGCATGTACTGTGTATTCTCCTCATTCTTCCTAGCAAAATTTATCACATCACACTTTTCTGCATTGAATTTCATCTGCCATGTGTCTACCCATTCCACGTCCCCTTTCTATTACTATCTTCCTCAGTTTACTACACTTCCTGTCATTTGCAAATTTCAAAATTGTGCCCTGTACACAAAAGTCATGAATGAATTGGAGGACAGTACCTCTATTGTTACAACATTTGTTAATAATATCAAGTTATATGGCAAGTTGATAAATAAAAGGAAAATGAAACAACATTCAAAGAGATCAAGACCAATTAAGCAGATGAACTAAGAAATGGCAGACACATGTGGGTAAATAAATGACACTGCATATTGCAAAGAAATTAGCAACCATATACAGTCTGAAGGTGACCATTAACAAAGATGGAATATAACTTGAGTGTGATTCTTAGGTAATCATTGAATGTTTCCAGTCAATGTAAAGCAGTCAAAATGAATTAACTAATAGGGTATGTCTCCATGGTATCTGACAAGTTAAATGAAGTTATTTTAATGTTGTGTAAATCATTGCTGAGGCCACATATGGAATATTGCATGCTTCAAATGGGCAGTAATATACTGTAGAAAATTCAAAGCAGCTTGAATGGGGTCATTCCTAAATTATAGAGTCAAAAACTGGTCTTGTTTCAATTGAAGAAATGAAGATGGGTATGGAAGTGAGGGAGAGGGAGGAGAGGAAAGAAATCGAGGTTTTCAGAATGTTGAAGGTAACCGGGCTATTTTACTGAATTAGAAATCATTTCTGTATCCCCCGACCCCCACTTTGAGAGCAGTGGACATGTATTATAGAATCTTAGCTTTAGCTGCTAACACTGTGTAATCACAAAAGCAAAATACTGCAGATGCTGGAAATCTGAAATAAAACCAGAAAATGGTGGAAATACTCAGGTCCGCCAGCATCTGTGGAGAAACAGAGTTAACGTTTCAGGCCAATGACCTTTCGTCACAACTGTGTAATCACTGCCCAAGTCTGTGCTCTCACATTTTATGGCAGCTGACCCAAAACAGCATTGGAGAGGGGAATTCATGCCAATTCAAAAATCTTTTCAAAAGTTGCTATTTACCAGGGTGAAAAAAAGTGCACTTTTTAAAATCAATTACAAGAAATGAATATTTTTTCTTGGCCAACTTCTCAAGTATTTCCTCCTTACAAAGCCTCTGAAAGGACAGCCAGCAACATTTTAGATCCTTTTTCTCACCCACAGCCAAAATATAAGCTGTTGTATGATTATTCAGAGAGTGCAACTCAGACAGCCCAGTTATGCCCTTAATTCTCTTTCCCTTCCTTCAGGGAAAGAGCTTCACCCATCAATTAAAACTGTATTCTCCAATTACTTCTTTTAGGGGGAAAAAAACCAGATTCTGAAAGGAATTAATAATGCCATACCAATTGTTGAAAGCTTTCTTTCCATGGATTTGGATGTTCGCACTCTTCCGGATTAATCTGATAAAATTTGCCTGGCTCCGGATGCATCATTGGCCGAGTGTACTCAAACACCTCCATATATAACCGTTTCCTGGAAAGATATTTATTCTATACTTTATACTTCAAGTAAGATTACATCAGGAATGCACTATGGCATCATGTACCCTGAACAACACACAATATAACATATATTGAATTTCCAACAAATTGGAAGATTTCCCAATTACTTTCAGATCCTCTTTTTGTTAACTTTAGAACTGTATTTATCCAGAAAACTGTCACCGAAGGTTGGATACTGTGTGTGCCCAAAAGTATTGATGCAGTAACACAAGATCAGTCAAATGAAGTCATTTCTATGTTACATGTGTGATCACCAATATTTTCTACTTTTTGTAGGGTAGTTCAGTTTAAATGGTAGATGCAGTCATCGTAACAAAATATGATGGCCTCAGGATTCCAGAGGTACTGCTCCTGTAGATGGCATTGCGAGCACAACATTGTGACTGATTAGAATGGGAGAGCTTCTAGTTAAGTGCCAGTTTCTTATTAAAGCCTCAGAAGTCGCATTATAGCATGGAGTTGCCAAAAGTGAACCCTGACCATTAAAATGCTATTGGCCAAGTCAACTAAAAACACCCTCACAGGCAAGTAATCATGGAAATGTAGATGGAAGCATAAAAACACAGAAGAAATTGTTTAATCTCTGCAGTGGTCACATCCAATCCCATGCTGATGAGCAGAGATTGGGTCCTACCTGCGCCAACACTTCATGGCACAGAGATTTACTGCCCCGCCCCCAAGTAGAAATTTCAGCTCTCCTCCCCCTTAGATAGCTAGGGATGAAATAAATGCACAAGTGAGCAATAATGACAAACTGGCAAAAAGGGCTGGCAGAATGCAAACCAAAGCAGTAACAGTTTAGCCTTCTTTACAAACCAAGGAAAGAAAGTGGAAGGCCTTGGCAGAAAAAGCAAAAGAGAAATCCTCCAATTCCATTCTCCACCATCAAGTGAGCAGAGCCCACCTTCACTCCCACTGAGCACAGTCTCCATACTGTTCCGCAGAAATCTTAGCACCGATCCCGACACTTCCACCTCCCATTCACAAGTAGATATCCCCATCCCTTCCACTCCCAAATATGCAAAAAACCCTTAAACCCTTCCCCCAAACTGAAGATCTACTAGCATCAACCTCCACCCACACAGCAGAAAAGCATACATCAACCCCATCAATGAGCAGAAATTAGCCCATCGCCAAACCACTTGATCCCACGCCTGGCCCGGCACGGAGCTAAACCAGGGTATCCTCATCACAGAGAAGAAATCTACAAAAACACCCAGCCCCAGTGAACAGAAATTCCAAACCCAACTGATCTGAAAGACAACCAAGCCCTACCCAACCCTTTCACAGCAGAAATGTAATCAAATCTCCAACTACCTCTCCATCATCATATCATCATAGGCAGTCCCTCAGAAGCGAGGATAACTTGCTTTCACACTAAAATGAGTTTTCAGGTTAGTGAAGAATCCAATGCGGGACCTACAGTCTCTGTCACAGGTGGGGCAGAAGATGGTTGAAGGAACGGGTGGGAGAGGAGCCAGGGATGCTGCGCGCTCCTTCCGCTGTCTACGCTTGGCTTCAGCTTGCTCTCGGATGCTTTTCCCCCCACTTTAGGCGGTCTCGGGCCAGGGATTCCCAGGCATAGGTGGGGATGTTACATTTTTTCAAGAATGCTTTGAGGGTGTCCTTGAAGCGTTTCCTCTGCCCACCTGGGATTCGCTTGATATAGGAGTCTCGTGTCAGGAATGCAGACAATGTGGCCCGTCCAGCGAAGCTGATCGAGCGTGGTCAATGCTTCGATGCTGGGGATGTTGGCCTGAGAGAGAACACAGACGTTGATGCGCCTATCCTGCCAGTGGATTTGCAGGCTCTTGCAGAGGCAGTGTTGGTGGTACTTCTCCAGTGTTTTGAGTTGCCTGCTGTACATAGTTTTCCACTGAGGATACCGTCCCTCAGAATCTTTTCCAGTAATTTGCCTACCATCGAGTTAGGTTGACTGGCCTGTAATTACATGGTTATCCCATTCTCCCTTTTTAAACAATAGTAAATTAGCAGCCCTCCTCATCATAGTCATAGGCAGTCCCTCGGAATCGAGGAAGACTTGCTTCCACTCCTGAAGCGAGTTATTTGGTGGCTGAACAGTCCAATACGAGAACCACAGACTCTATCACAGGTGGGATAGATAGTTGTTAAGAGAAGGGGTGGGTGGGACTGGTTTGCCGCATGCTCTTTCAGCTGCCTGCGCTTGATTTCTACATTCTCTCGGCGTTGAGACTAGAGGTGCTCAGCGCCCTCTCAGATGCACTTCCTCCACTTAGGGCAGTCTTGGGCCAGGGACTCCCAGGTGTCAGTGGAGATGTCGCACTTTATCAGGGAGGCTTTGAGGATGTCCTTGTAGCGTTTCCGCTGCCCACCTTTGGCTCGTTTGCCATGAGGGAGCTCAGAGTAGAGCACTTCTTTTGGAAATCTCGTGTCTGGCATGAGGACTATGTGGCCTGCCCAGCGGAGCTGATCGAGTGTGGTCAGTGCTTCAATGCTGGGGATGTTAGCCTGAATGGAGACGCTGATGTTGGTGCGCCTGTCCTCCCAGGGGATTTGTAGGATCTTGCAGAGATATCGTTGGTGATATTTCTCCGGCAATTTGGGATCTACTGTACATGGTCCATGTCTCAGCCATACAGGAGGGCAGGTATTATTACAACCCTGCAAGACCATGAGCTTGGTGGCAGTTTTGAGTGCCTGGTCTTCAAACACTCTTCTGGCGCACTGGAGGCGGTGTTGGATCTCGTCATCGATGCCTGATCTTGTTGATAGGAGGCTCCCAAGATATGGGAAGTGGTCCACGGTGTCGAGGGCCGCGCCATAGATCTTGATGACTGATGACTGGGGGGGGGGGCAGTGCTGTGCGGTGAGGACAGGCTGGTGGAGGACCTTTGTCTTACGGATGTTTAGCGTAAGGCTCATGCTTTCGTATGCCTCAGTAAATACGTTGACTATGGCCTGGAGTGTCGCCTCTCTGTGTGCACAGACGCAGGCGTCGTCTGCGTACTGTAGCTCGACGAGAGGTTGGGGTGGTCTTGGATCTGGCCTGGAGACGGCGCAGGTTGAACAGGTTCCCACTGGTTCTGTAATTTAGTTCCATTCTAGCGGGGAGCTTGTTGACTGTGAGGTGGAGCATGACGCAGCCCTGTATGACCCCGGTCCGGACATGGATTGGGTCTATACCACACCGGTAAGCCAGAGAGAATTGGAAAATGATAGTCAGAGCCTCCGCTATTTCTTCCCTTGCTACTCTTAACAGCCTGGGATACATTTCATCCGGGCCTAGTGATTTATCTACTTTCAGAGATGCTAAATCCCTTAATACTTGGTCTCGCTATGTTTATCTCATCTAATATTTCACACTCCTCCTTAAATACAATGTCTGCAACGCCACTCTCTTCTGTGAAGACGGACGCAAAGTAATCATTAAGAACCATGCCTGTGTCTTCCGTCTCCACATGTTACCTTTTTGGTCTCTAATAAACCCTACTCTTTTCTTAGTTATCCTTTCACTCTTTATGTATCTATGAAACATCTTTGGGTTTTCCTTCATTTTACATTCCAAAATTTTTTCAGGCCCCCTCTCTGCTTTCCTAATTTCCTTTTTTAATTTCACCCCTGCACTTTCTATACATCTCTCAGCTTTCTGTAGTATTTACCTTTCTGTATCTGACATAAGCTTCCCATTTTTGCCTTATCCTACCTGTATGCCCCTCGACATCCAGGGGGTTCTAGGTTAGGGAGTCCAACCCTTTTTCTTTGTGGGAACATATTTGCTCTGAACCCTCTATCTCCTCCTTGAATGCCTCCCACTGCTCTGACACCGATTTACCTTCAAAGTAGCTGTTTCCAGACCACCTTTGCTAAATCATATCTCAGCTTAATAAAATTGGCCTTTCCCCAATTGAGAACTTTTACTTCTGGTCTATCTTTATCCTTTTCCAAAACTCTGCTAAATCTAACTGAATTATGATCACTACCACCAAAATGCTCTGCCACAGACACCCCCTTGTAATTGCCCGGCTTCATTCCCTAAAACCAAGTCCAGAACCTCCCCCTCTCTTGTTGGGCTTACTACGCACTGGCTAAAAAAGTTCTGAATGCATTTTAAGAATTCTACACCCTCTATACCTTTTACACTGATTTTATCCCACTTATTAGGGTAGATGAAATCCCCTAGAACAACCCTATTGTTTTTGCACTTCTCAAAAATTTGTCCAAATATTTGCTCTTCTATCTCCCTCTGACTATTTGGGGGTCTATAGTACACTCCCAGCAGTGATACCCCTTTTTTGTTCTTCAGTTCAACTCATATGGCCTCATTTGATGATCCTCCCCAGAGCTGTAATTGTTTTTTTAACCAATATTATGACCCCACCTACTTTTGTATCCCTCTCTACCTGGTCCAAAACTCCTGTAACCAGCAGTTTTGAGCTGCCATTCCTGCCCTTCTTTCAGCCATGTTTCAATAAATTGCACACTTGCAGTGTTTGAAAGTTTTCAAGTATATTCTTATCATCTGTGCATCCTACAACAAATTACAGATTTAAACTGAAGTCAACTGCAAATTAAATCACCCAAGGTTAAACTAACACACGGTTACCATAATTTTGAGCCAATCTTGCAAAGCCAAAAAAATTCAGTGACCACTGATCAAATGATGCATCAGCAGATTAATAACATGTATGGTAACATTTTTAGATCATCAAGCAGGTTTGGGAAAGTGGTAGAACTAATATCTGCACCCAATAAAGGAGAGGACAATCTACAGAAACTGAATGATTGGTCGTTTTTTTGAATATATTTTATTCTGAAGAAAACTAGTTATTTCATACTTATTTTATCTATTGCACTTTACAGGAGAAAAGTTGCCAAGAACTCATGGGCAAAGGAAGATGGATTATAAAAATGGACTCAAAACATACAGTACAATATCAAGTTCTCCCAATTTTACTATTCATATCCAAACAACTTATTTATGTTCACTGAAAGAGGACAGAGTAATTTAAATCTGAAACAATGGGATCCAGGAGGGAAGATAATGCATTGGTACAATTGAAAATGCCTGCATTTACACATGATATCCCTTATTAAATATATATTTTTAATGAATTTATCCTTCACTCCTTGAAAAAGCAATGTTTTTAAATTGTTTGTACACTGTCCCTCAAACTAGTCCTCCGGTCAGTGCACAATATGTTAAGGCGACATTCAATTTCTGCCTGCAAAAATACATTCCATACACAATATTTGCATGCCAAAGAAATCGGATTTTGACCGCAGCAAGTCAATTTGGTATTTTTGCTTAAATAGGTAATTAACATTGGGCTTGGATCGAGTACAGCGTGAGGTGTTGTCCATGAAAGACTATGGCATTTATACCAGTTATCTGCCAGAGAAATAGAGAAATGTCTAATTTCATAATTTAAACTGGATTGCTTTTAAGAACACAGAAATGGTCAAGAACAAATTGTAGAATGACTAAATTGTGGTGTACTTACCATAAAATTGGATCGTTAGCAAGTTCACTGAAGCGTTTACACACACAAGCTGCTCTGCAAAGGTCCTGTTCAAGCAGGTACGAGAAGATCTTCATAACCACCTCGTCTGGTAGTTTTACTTGAAGATATTGTTCTGCTGGTGATGCTATTAAAAGGTGAAATGCAGAACAGAAAACTTATTTGGATATGACATTCTACACCTGAAAAGTTTGCTCTAGATCCTCAATAGACCCATATTTTCCATTAGATTAGCTTAATATGAATCTTCATTTTGCATAATTCTGCTATTGGGATAACTGAGCCCATATGTCTTGCATACAAACTTCACTCAGCATACTGCTACGGTGTTCAATTTAATTCCTTAATTTTAAAAATGTTCTTCAACACCAAAATAATTTTTTTTTTAAAGTTACATTGGGCTTGGATCCAGTACAGCATGATGTCTTGTCCATGAAAGACTATGGTATTTATACCAGAAATACCAGGAGAATTTAAAAGCCATTATACTACAGATTATTCATAAGGGCATATATTAGATGGAAGCTCTACTTAGAAGCCTTCAACACACCTACCTTCCCATTTCCTATCTTCTAAATCTTTTTTTTTTTAAAAAGAAGCATCTAAATTGAAGATATGGATGACTTAAGCGAAAGAATAGCCATCAGTTTATTAAAAGATATATATAATACAGCATTCTCTAAAATACTGTTAACCGAGTTAATTATTGGACAGCAGGATCTGTGCAACAAGTTGGGAATTAGTCCACTGCTAAAGGAAAACACCATTTCCTGTCTGATTTTTAAAATCCTACAAAATAGGAAGATTCCTCTAGGAAAGAACGCAAACTGGAACTGAAACGCAGGGGACTGACAGTTTATTCCAAATTCAACCAAGTAGTATCTGAGCAAGAGCCCAGAGCAATTCAGAATCCTCAACCCATAGTTACTCATTAATCTACAACACCAAATGATTTTACCACATGTATCCAAATCTAGAATCTGAGCTCCTGGGATCATCTTACTTATGCACTGACTTCATGCTAGAATTCATAAGATGTGGCTAGTTTACGCCTGGACCACTTGAAGCTTATAGTTTCACATTTTACAGTAGCAAATGGATGAGGGGTTTTCGGCTGATTTTTGACCACTATTCTGCAATGCTGGCACAAGCATTTATGAAAACTACAACATTGGCCATGCGAAATCATTAGAACAGAACTTCCAATTGGCAAAGATGAAATGCACACTTTATTATGCCACAGCTATCCATTTTGGCTATAGTTTTAATCCATTGTTGTGCCAGGCAGATTGCTATATCACCCACTTTCCCTAAACCCAGTTCCCTTACAGGCGAGTAGCTCATTGTCAGAGATGTGCCTAGTAACCCCGTCTAGAATGGGGGATCACACTATAGCACACGTGCTCCAGTCAATCCTTACAGGCTCGGAAAAAAAGCATTAAATGTCGGGGAGCAAAGACAATAAAGAAGCCAAGCAGAAGTAGATTTTAAATAGCACCCAAGTTTAGAGCGCAGTGTAGACGAAATAAGGTGAGAACATCTGCGTGAAGATGATGACAAAGAGGATCAAAATTAAAATGATGCAACAGAAAAAAGTAAAATCAAAAGGAAGCATATTGGGATTTTAAAAAAATGAAACCAGAAAAAGGCAATAGAAGATTCAGGAAAAACAAAAATGGAGACCAGGATAATCTGCTGTGGGATGTTGGCAAATGAGACACACAGATAAAATAGAGGACTGAAGATCTGTGAAAACTGTCTGTTAATCAGTACTATTAACAAAATAATTGTGGTTGTAGATACCAAGGCACACAAACTTACAAGGGCAGACAGAACTGAGGGGATACTATTAGATTTAGTAAGTGAGTTAACACTGGCAAGATAAATATGGCCAAGTTATCATCGGAACTTGCAAATGAACGTTGAAGGATTGGAGATGGAGACCAGTACAATTAGCAGCGGCGTTGTCATGGCCGAGGAACAATTGCCTGAAGAAGCCAGGTTGAGAGAGACACTGGATGGATTAAGGTTGACACAAGAAAGAAATGTAGAAAACACAGCAAATCTACCCAAAAGATTGGTAAACAGTTACCAGGCACCGTCCAACATTGCAGAAGTAAAATAGTTAGAAAACCAGAGTAAAATTTGGGCAAAAGGCATAGCTTGCAGGTCACAGAGAAATTGTAGCCATCGGCAATTCTATGCTCACGGAAATGGATAGCTACATATCATAAGCAAAATCCCCTCGGCATTCAAACGTTACAGGGTGGGGAGCGGAAGGAGCAGCATGGCGGCCTAGCCCAGCAGGCTGAGCGGCCCCAGGCCTGCGAGCACCATCGAAGCAGACCGGGGAGCGGAGGAAGCAGCGTGGTGGCATACCAGGGAGCAGCACGTGCTGGAGCAGGAGAGCAACGGCAGTGAAAAGGGACGTCACCAACGTCCAGGTCGGTTATTAGAGCGTGGACAGGTACTGCTGGAGCAGCGAGGTTGGAGCGAAGGAGCGGCGAGAGATTGTAGAGGGACGTGATCGGAGCCTAGGAGAGGCGTGAGTTCGGGGCCCAAAAGAGGGGAGGGCCCAGGGGCAGCACAGGCCAGCCCACGCTGCGATATGTGAGCGCACTAAGTCCATGCAGCAGAGCTGGTCTCCAGTCGTCTTGGTTAATCCTTGCTACTGGACAAAGACCTAGACGACACTTGGAGCACTGTGTACAGTTCTGGAGTCCAAACTGCAAAAAAGAATATTGAAGCACTGGAGAAAATGCAGAAAATATTTATAAGGATGTTACCAGAATTGAGAACATTCAACTATCAGGAAATATTGAGCAAGTTTGAGCTATTTTCTCTGGACAAAAAAGACAAAGAGGCCTGATAGAGGCCTTTAAAATTATGACAGGGTTCAATAGCATGGATGTGGAAAAAATGTCTCCACTTGTGGGTGAGTCCAGAACAAGAGGGCATGAATACAAGATAGCCAACTAACAGAACAAAAATAACTCAGGAGGAATATCTTTAGAGAGAAGGATATGGGGCCAGGGCAGGAAGAGGCAATTCAAGTGGGAGGAAGCTTGTGTGATGTATAAACATCAGCATAGACAATAACTGGTTTTAAAATATATATATTTTTCGAACTAAAACCAAAGATAAAAATTATGGGGTCAGAAATTACTCCGTCACTGAAAAGAAAAGCAACTTGTGACTAGCTGTCAGGTAATGGTCAACTCCAGAGGACAGTCCATTTCCGGTTACCCGTTCTTCTTCAAAGTACTCCAGTGTCCTGCAATACTTGGGAATTTATAGAAGAATTGTGGGATATTGTAACTGAACAAAGACTTCCTTGTTTTAATCCACACTGCGCACACACAACATTCATAAAGCCACTAAAAGAGCATTTTACACTGTTAATGTACTGTCTGCACTATAGCATCCATCAAATGATATGCACCACTCCTCAGACAGAGGAGAGGCCCTGCAGGAATAATGAAAAATGCAAGAACATAACAAATAGGAGGAGTAGGTCATACGGCTCCTCGAGCCTGCTCCGCCATTCAATACGATCATGGCTGATCTGATCATGGACTCGGGTCCACTTCCCTGCCCGCTCCCCATAACACCTTATCGTTTAAGAAACTGTCTATTTCTGTCTTAAATTTATTCAACGACCCACTTTCCACAGCTCTCTGAGGCAGCAAGTTCCAAAGATTTACAACCCTCAAAAGAAAAATTTCTCCTCATCTCAGTTTTAAATGGGCGGCCCCTTATTCTAAGATTATGACCTCTAGTTCTAGTCTCCCCTATCAGCGGAAACATCCTCTCTGCATCCACCTTATCAAGTCCCCTCATAACCTTATCCGTTTCGATAAGATCACCTGTCATTCTTCTGAATTCCAATGAGTAGAGGCCCAACCTACTCAACCTTACCTCATAAGTCAACCCCCCTCATCTCCAGAATCAACCTAGTGAACCTTCTCTGAACTGTCTCCAAAGCAACTGCCTCGTAAATATGGAAACCAAAACTGCATGCAGTATTCCAGGTGTGACCTCACTAATACCCTGTATGGCTGTAGCAAGACTTCCCTGCTTTTATACTCCATCCCCTTTGCAATAAAGGCCAAGTTACCATTGGCCTTCCTGATCACTTGCTGTACCTGCATACTATCCTTTTGTGTTTCATGCACAAGTACCCCCCAGGTCCCGCTGTACTTTGCAATCTTTCTCCATTTAAATAATAACTTGCTCTTTGATTTTTTTCTGCCAAAATGCATGACCTCTCACTTTCCAACATTATACTCCATCTGCCAAATTTTTGCCCACTCACTTAGCCTGTCTATGTCCTTTTGCTGATTTTGTGTGTCCTCCTCACACATTGCTTTTCCTCTCATCTTTGTATTGTCAGCAAACTTGCTATGTTATACTCAGTCCCTTCTTCCAAGTGGTTAATATTGATTGTAAATAGTTGGGGTCCCAGCACTGATCCCTGCGGCACCCCACTAGTTACTAATTGCCAACCAGAGAATGAACCATTTATCCCGACTGTTTTCTGTTAGTTAGCCAATCCTCTATCCATGCTAATATATTACCCCCAACCCCGTGAACTTTTATCTTGTGCAGTAACCTTTAATATGGCACCTTGTCAAATGCCTTCTGGAAGTCCAAATATACCACATCCACTGGTTCCCCTTCATCACCCTACATGCTCAAAGAATTCCAGCAAATTTGTCAAACATAAATCCATGCCGACTTTGCCTGATCGAATTTTGCTTTTCCAAATGTCCTGCTACTGCTTCTTTAATAAAGGACTCCAACATTTTCCCAACCACAGATGTTAGGCTAACTGGTCTATAGATTCCTGCTTTTTGTCCGCTTCTTTTTTTAAAAGGGGCGTTACATTTGCAGTTTTCCAATCTGCTGGGACCTCCCCAGAATCCAGGGAATGTTGGTAAATTACAACCAATGCATCCACAATCCCTGCCGCTACCTAGGATGCAAGCCATCAGGTGCAAGGGATTTATCCGCCTTTAGTCCCATTATCTTACTGAGTACCACCTCCTTAGTGATTGTGATTGTGTTAAATTTCTCCTCCCTATAGCCCCTTGACTATCCACTGTTGGATGCTTTCTGTTGGATTCCATTCAACAAGCCCAACAAAAATAATAGGCCACAAGTCTCTGCTTTAAACAGCATTTTTCCACAGACATGCAGCTGACATAAAAAGCCTTCATAACCAGCATGCTGGATTAACTGGGAAGTTAATTTTTGATTAACTTGGGGATATTCAGTTGAATCCTACACTTAACCCTTTCTGGTTTTTGGAAAAAAGGAAGGAAATGGAAGGAAGACCATTAAGTCCTGATAATTTGGGGGCACACCAAAATATTACACTTTTCACTGACCTTTGTAGGATATATTGATGCTGGAATAGTTTAATATTGGTTGGCAGTTACACTTGGCAGTTCTGTTCACTTTAATAAATCTTATGAACCGAACTCTGATGAAAAATAATTGTATAACATAAAAGTTAATCCATTTTTTTTTAAATCAGATAATCCTTCACCCAATGTTATACCCCAACTTCTCTTCTCCCAAAAGGTACAATTGCATTACCAATGGCAACCTTCACAAAAGTAATATATATTTGGACCAATTTACCTTTTCTCATCCTTGACTTTTATATTCTTATACATGAGCTTAGATTTTGAGCCTCCATGTCCTATTTGATTAAGGGGAAGAAAGGAGATGACGAGCAACATCACAGCCAAATCACTCCCGTCTTCATGCAACTTTCCAGCAAGGGGCACTGGACAACAGATACAGGAACCTGTACTACTCGTTCCCAATTCTGGCCCAGGGACAGTCAGCCCAATAACCATAGCACCATCACCACCCCAACTAAGATTAGCACAGAATAGCAATTGAACCAAGGGCCTTCACAATCTGGATGACCTAGAACCATGCCATACATTGACCAATGTTTTATTGTGCTCTCTCCACTCCTCCTCCCCCCACCTCAATGTTCTACAGACCACAGGAAAATAAATCAGTCGAAAGTAGCTTCTTGGTCACATAAAAACTCACTCCAGCAAGGAAAAAAGGACTAAAATGAATCAGAATAAAAGGAATCATGAAGGTACATTTTTAAACTGTTTTGTCAAATCTAAAAATACATGTTTGCCCTGTTTTTTTTCACGTTACAAACTTTGCTTACCTGGAAGGTCTTGTAACTTTCCTGACACCCTTGCACGCTTAGCTCTATGACCAAAATTTTCTGAAGTTGAAGTGGAAGCACCCTAAAAGACAGTTTTTTTAAAAAAAGTCAATAAATCTTCAAACTCAAAGCAAACAATTACAATCATACAAAGTAAAAGCTCTACAATTTTCAAATTAAATACATGTTCTATTCCCACAAGCAAGAATAGTATATTGTATTATTTTAGTGTTAAATTAGTTCTCTCTAAATCCCTCCATTTTTACCCATCAAAGTCTCCATGATGTATAACATTTTGTGGGTGAAAGGGGTTACAGATACACAAGGATGTTCTGGTGTTATTAACCTTCCAATTTTTCCTCGACTTCGAGAGCTTTGCATGACTGGGTGAGGGCAGTGAAAGAAAACAAAGACGAACTCCACGCGATCTGGTAAACTGATAGCTAATCCTTGTGGCAACTTGCAAAAGGGGATGTCTTACTGATCAGCTCGTCTGCTCGACAGACATACCATGAAGTGATAACAGTAACCTTTCCTTTCAGACAATATTTTGACTCTTTGCTATTTTGGAAGGATTAAAACCCCAGCACCTTATCTGAAATGTATGAAATTTAACAAGCAAAGAACAATGAGAACTTGATTGCTATCAGGTTGATGCCATTCAGATTTGCACCAGCTTTTCGTATCAAAGTAGATCTACAATTAGGAACATATTGATAAAATCGTCCCAATTCCTACAGAGTGGGGGGGGAGAAGAGGAGTGGGGGGGGGGGGGAGGAGGAGGGAAGAGGAGTGGAGGGGGGGGGGAGGAGGAGGGAAGAGGAGTGGGGGGGAGAAGGAGGAGGGAATAGGAGTGGGGGGGGAGGAGGAGGGAAGAGGAGTGGGGAGGGTGGAAGGAGAGGAAGGGCTTAACGGGGGAGGGGTTGGGGGGGGGGAGAGGAGGGAAGAGGAGTGGGGGGGGGGGGAAGGAGGGAAGAGGAGTGGGGGGGGGGAGGTGGAAGGAGGGGAGGAGGAAGGGGGAACGGCTTAACGGGAGGGGGGGGGGGGGAGGAAAGAGAGAGAGCCTGAATGGGAGGGAGGGGGAGAGGGAGACTGAGTGGGCTCCCCTGCTGCCGACACTTCGGGTGGGCCCCGCCGCCGACCTGGAGGGAGTGGAGTATACGGGGGGGGGGGGGTGGGGCTGAACGAAAGGGAGGGAGGCGGGGTGGGGGACCTGAATGGGAGGGAGGCCCGAGTCCCGATCTTCGCTCGGAGAGCCCATTCGGCCAGGGCTCGGGCCGGCGTGCTTCGGGCCCCTCCCATACAGCCTCGGGGGCGAGGAACTACTGCACATGCGCGCACACTTTAGCGACATGTGCAGTGGTCCCGGCATTGCTTTCAGCACCAGGACCTGGCTCCGCCCCCGACCCCTTGTGCTGCGCCATGCCGAGCACGAAGACGTCCTGAGGAGACCGGAGAATCATAAGGTAAGTTTTCAGTGCCCTTTTTATTCCAGAAAGTCGGCGCACCTTAGGGAGGTGCGCCATTTTTACAGAGGGTGGAAACTTGGGCCCTATTTTTCTAATTCTAACAGAGAGGAGTTTCTAGGATTGCAAATAGCTTCGACATCACAATACTATTTTTGGAAATGGCTTTTTAAAAGCATACCAGCCATATATGGTTTGCATATTCTACAGTTCATTATTGACAATATTTATCAATAGGTCCTACACCCAATTACCACAATTTCTTGGAAGCATACATGTGGCAAATGAGAACATATATATATAAAAAATATTATATATATAAAAATAGTGTTTTAACAATATCCATGTAGGATAATCAAACAGTGCATGCTGGACAGAGGAACAGTGCTCAGCCAAAATTAATTATCAATTCTGTAGACACACAAACAGCATCGGTTTATGTTCCCAACTTTATTATTTGCTCACCTTGCCTATGCATTTCATTTTTGAAATTTCTTTTGACCCTTGTGTAGAATTTTTAATTCACTACTCAACCATGTTTAGAAGGGATGTCTTTTTTCACAATTTTCAAGATCCTGAATAAAAATTTTTGGGGTAACGGAAGTTCCTCCATTTGTTAATTTTTGTAAAAATGTTATCTAACATTTGCGCTAAAATTAGCACCCAAAGGAACTGCAGCCCCCTGGTACCAAAGATACACAGTCCATGCCAATTTAAAAGATACACATCGCGGAATGAATGCTCGTTTGAGAATGTACTATTGTCATAGAAGTTGCATTTTTCTTTATATCCACAATTTTTGTTTTTTTAAAGCTAGGTCTTACTTGAATATATTTCAACTTCCAATAATAAGTGAATGGGACCCACTGCAACTCAAGAAATCATAAGACACTCACTTTTGAGGAGCATTTCATCCTCACAGTTCAGACAAATCATGTGATCACCAATCCACATTAAATTAAAGGTCTCGTCATGTAATCACAATTCCATTCTGGAAGGCTGCAACGCCATGAAAAGACCATGTAGTTACAAGGTGAAATAGATACAAAATATTAAATTTAAGTTGGAGACCCAAGAGGAAGAAATCTTTACAAGGAGTCTGAACTTCAAAGAATGAAGACCGTATCAAAAGAGGTATAATTAATACTCCTTATTTGATGACCATTAATTCATTATTGTGTCAAATTTCTGCGTTCCAATATTAGATTTTGCGCCAAGTAGCATTCCACTGCGTCCAAACCCTTGAAGATTGAAGGAAACATCTGTTTCCGGTCAAGCAGTCGGAATTTTGTCACAACACTAAAGTTTCAAGACATTAGCCATTTTCTTGCTACTTCCAGGCTAATCCACTGTGCAAGATGGTTTAATTGCAACAATTTTTATGAGGCATCGAGCTTACAGGACCAGATAGCTGCACCACCAGAACCAGGACTCAAGTTGATTCCCATCCAAATCCTATACCCACCAAGATCGACAAACTCATGACTGTCTAGCCATTCATCGCCAGATCTGGTTGGACTACATTGATCATCAGGCTCTGCTCTCCTCTGCTAAAACTGCTCCAGGATCCTCCTGGAATGCAAAGATAACCTCCAGCTTCTTTTCTCCACGACTCACCGTCTCCTTAAACCAGTCTCTCCTTCCACCTCAACAACTGTAATGAGCCCATAGACTTCTTTGTTACGAAGAATGAGACCATCCGTTCAGCTGCATCCCTTCATTTCCTGTGCCCACCAAGCCAAGGTTCCCCCACTCACCCCACTAATCCCCTGAAACAGCATCTTTCTCTGGCTTTTCTCCCTCGTGCCTTCTTCAAGCTCCTCTTGTCCGCAATACCTAACTCCTGCTCTCAACCCTTTTCCCACAAAACTGGTCACCCAAATTCCCTTCCTGGGCACCATGCCAGCTGATATTGTAAACTTCTCCCTCTCCTCAGGCACTATATCCCTTACAAATACGCCACTATTACCCCACTCCTAAAAAAAAAAAACAACCTTGACCTCACTATCCTTGCCAACAACTGCCCATCTCCAACCTTCCTTTCCTCTCTGAAGTCCTTGAATGTGTTGTTGCTTCCCAAATCCATGCCCATTTTCCCCACAATTCCATGTTTGAACCTCTTCAATCAGGATTCCACCCTTGCCACAGCACTGAACGCCCTAATGTCACAAATATCATCTATCCCTCTCATCCTTCTCCACCTCTTTCAGCCTTTACCGCGGTTGACCACATCCTTCTCCTCGGTTGCCTCTCCTCCATTGTCCAGCTGTGGGACTGCCCTCGCCTGGTTTTATTCTTGCCTACCCAGTAATTTCCTGCAATGGCCATGCTTCCAGCCCACACCGAGTTGCCTCTGGATCCATCCTTGGCCTCCTATTTCTCAGCTTCTTGCTGCCTCCTCTGCGATGTCAGGTTCCACATGTATGATGGCAACACCCAGCTCTACCTCTCTTGACAGCTCCGCTGCCTGCCTACAGGACTGAGTGTTGTGCAGACAATTCCCTCAAATTAAATGCTGGAGATACCAAAGTCATTATCGTCACCCACCCCCCACAGAAACTCCTACATTGGCTCTGGATCCACCAATGCCTCAAATTTAGAATTTTCATCCTTGTGTTTAATTCCCTCTATGGCCTTGCCCTTTTCTATCTATGTAACCTCCTCCAGCCTTACAACAGCTCGCATTTATATAGCCCTTTAAATGCATAAAATATCCCAGGCGCTTTACAGGAACACTATCAGACAAAAATGAAACACCAAGCTACCTAGAGATATTAGGACTGGGCATGGTCAAAGAGGTAGGATTTAAGGAGGGTCTTCAAAGAGTTGGTAGAGAGCCCGAGAAGTTTAAGGAGGGAATTCCAGTGCTTGGAGCCTAGAAAGCTGAAGGCACAGCTACCAATGGTGGGATGATAGAAATCAATCTGCATTCCAATTCTGGCCTCTTGCACATCCCCAATTTTCATCTCTACCGTTGTAGGCGGTTGTGCCTTCAGCTGCCTAGGCCCTAAAGCTCTGGAATTCCCTTCTTGGATCTCTCCGCATCTCTACCTCTCTCTCCTCCTTTAAGATGCTCCTTGAATCTTACATCTTTGACCAAGCCCCATCTAATATCATCTTATTTGGCTCCATGTCAAATTTAGCTTGATGATGCTTCTGTGAAGCACCTTGGGACATTTTACTACATTAAAAGGTATTATAGAAATACAATCTGCTGTTGTACTGGGTTACTCAACTTTGAGAGATAACACACAAGCACCAGTCATGAGTGTTATTGGAAAGGTTTGGTGGCATGCAACTTTTTGAAGCTGGATGCTGGCACGGACTGATGGAAGTGTAGACTAACAAGGTAATCTTGATTGAAGTGGAACACATAAGCAAAGCTGTAGAATAATCAAAACTGAAGCTGTTTTTTCAAGAATTAAATGTACTAAAGAGTGATATTGTATTTTAAGAAAATGTGGTAAATTGAAGAAAAGGCCAAGATTCAACAGCTTGTACAACTGTAGTAACACCTCCCTGCCCCTGTACTCAAATCCCCTCGCTATGAAGGCCAACATGCCATTTGCTTTCTTCACCGCCTGCTGTACCTGCATGCCAACCTTCAATAACTGATGTACCATGACACCCAGGTCTCGTTGCACCTCCCCTTTTCCTAATCTGTCACCATTCAGATAATAGTCTGTCTCTCTGTTTTTACCACCAAAGTGGATAACCTCACATTTATCCACATTATACTTCATCTGCCATGCATTTGCCCACTCACCGAACCTATCCAAGTCACTCTGCAGCTTCATAGCATCCTCCTCACAGCTCACACTGCCACCCAACTTAGTGTCATTCGCAAATTTGGAGATACTACATTTAATCCCCTCGTCTAAATCATTAATGTACAATGTAAACAGCTGGGGCCCCAGCACAGAACCCACTAGTCACTGCCTGCCATTCTGAAAAGTACCCAAAAGTAACAAAGGTTCGATATAAGTTGAACAAACTTCTCTATTTTTCAATTCTATCCCTCTAGAAATAAACCAGTGCACTTGGTTTGCTTTTGTTATGGCCTTATTGACCTGCATTGCAACTTAGAGATTTGTACTCCTAGATCCCTTTGTTCCTCAACCCCATTTAGATTCTTATTTTCTAAGTAATATGTAACCTCATGTAATAGCCCACACATCTATATTGAAATTAGTTTGCCAATTGTATGCCCATTCTGCAAGTTTATTAATATCTTCTTGTAATTTATGCAGTCCTCCTCAGTGTTGATCATCCTTCACAATTTGGTGTCATTTGCACATTTCGAAACTGTTTGATTCCAAAATCTAAATCATTGATATAAATTGTGAAAAACAGTGGTCCCACTTTGTGGAACCCCACTTCCCACCTTCTGCCACTCTGAAAAGCTACCCTTTACCCCTACTCTCGGCTTTCTATCTTTCAGCCAGCCAGCTATTTATTCTGACTCCGCATGCTCTGACCTTTTTCATTAGTCTATTATGTAGTACCTTATCGAAAGCCTTTTGGAAATCTGGACATATTACATCGACTACATTACCCTGGTCGACTCACTCTGTTACCTCTTCAAAGAATTCAATAAGGTTGGTCAAGCAAGACTTTTCCTTTTGAAATCCATTTTATTTCTATTTGGCATGATATATTCATCTTGCCAGATTCCCCAAAGGTACAATTTATAGGACCCAAGTTTCAGATCCCCGGTAGAACGGCGCACGTCAGAGGCCCGCCTAATTTCTAGAACTGAAAAAGCGGCAAATACTTACTTCGCGATTCTCCGATATCTGTAGGCCCGTTTGCAGCTCAGCGCGGCGCAGCAGAAGCTGCTGGGGGCGGAGCTACAGCCATGCACCAAAAAGAGTGCCGGCAGCTGCACGCGTGCGCAGTAGCTCCTGGCCTCCCAGCGCGTCCTGTTCCCAGGCAACCCTATCCCTGGCCGAAAGGATGTCGCCCCTGTACTGGGCCGAGCAGCATCTCGTTGGCGGCGGGCTCCGCCTGACCAGCTCTTCAGCAGACTACTGGAGGGCTCCCAGTGCTGGTGAGTAGAAACTTCATTTTTTATTTATTGATTTTTTTTTTTTTAAATTTAATTTATTTTTTGACTGATTGATTGGTTGATTTATTTATCATTTATTATTGATGATGGCTCTTTATTGGTAAAAGGGAAGTGTTTAATGCTTTGTAAAATCTCCTAATTTCCCTTGCCCCCACCCCCCCCCCCCCATCTCTCGCTACCTACGCCTAATTTATAAAGTGTAGGCAAGGTTTTTCTGAGCATACAAAAATCGACACTTACTCCATTCTAAGTTAGTTTGGAGTAACTTTTCGCTGCCGAAACTTGCAAAACAGGCGTAAGTGGCTGGCAACGCCCCCTTTTGGAAAAAAAACTGTACTAAAACGAAACTATTCTAACTAACTAGAACTGGAGCAAACTAAATGCCGAGAATTGCGATTTCTAAGATACTCCATACTAAACTAGTTGCTCCAAAAAAATAGGAGCAACTCGAGCCGAAACTTGGGCCCAGTTTGGTGTTCTTGGGCAAAACTTATTTGCAATTAGCAATTAATTATAATTTGCATACCACAAAAAATGTTTTGATGTATTTACGCAGCAAAACAACATTTCAAAGCAACCCCACTGACTTCAGGTATTATCTATTTCAACAAGTCATTAACTACCCTTAAAATACATATATTTAGCACAATATTATCCTGTGCTGAAGCTGCAATATGTTGTATCAGAGTGGCAAGATAGATGTGGTTCTTCACTCAGAATTCTTGATCTCACCAAGGCACACTATAAAAGGGCAAAGCAAATGGCCGAAAGATAATCATCAGGGTTACCCTCAACACTGCTCATGACCAACTCTACAGCTGAGTTGGCAGATGGTCCATTTTTTTTTTATTGGCCTTTTAGTCTTGCTACAAGATAGCTTGGGTTAACATACCACCTATTCTCTTCATACCTACCTGCATTGAGAAACTATCTAGATTTCCAAAAGGCCTTCGATAAAGTACCACATAATTGACTGATGAATAAGGTCAGAGCATAAGGAAGTAGCAGGAGACAAGTAGCAGAACGGATAGCTAGCTGGAAGACAGAAAACAGAGAGTTGGGGTAAAGGGTAACTATTCAGAGTAGGAGAAGGTAGGAAGTGAGGTCCCACAAGGATCAGTGCTGGGACCACTTCACAATTAGCTATTTAAACTTTGGAATCAGATAAACAATTTCTAAATTTGCAGACACCATCAAGGAGGGGGTGTATTCAATATAAGGAGACTGCAATAAATTACAAGACCCCATTAATAAACTTGCAGAATGGGCATATAATTGGCAAATTAATTTCAACGTACCTAAGTGTGATGCAATATATTTTGGTAAGAAAAAAAAAAGGAGGTTGTATATTATTTGGAGAAGAAGAATCTAAATGGGGTGGAGGAGCAAAGGGATCTGGGAGTACAAATACACAAATCACCAAAAGTACCAATTTATGTTAATGAAGCCATAAAAAAGTAAATAAAGCACTAGGGTGTCTTTCTAGAGGGAACGAATTGAAAAGTCGAGAAGTTATGCCAAACTTGTATTGAACCTTGGTTAAACTGCTTACAATTTTGGTTGCCATGTTATAAAAAGGACAGAAGCACTGGTGAGGATGCAAAAAAGATTTACAAGGATGATAACAGAACTGCGAGGTTACATCCATCAGGAAAGGATAAACAGGCTAGGTCTATTTTCTCTTGAAAAGGGAAGGCTGATGGGTGACCTAATAGAGGTCTGTAAAATTGAGAGAGTAGATTCAGAGGGCTCAAGTTTCGGCCTGAGTTGCTCCTATTATTTTGGAGAAGCTAGTTTGGAATGGAGCATCTTAGAAATTGCAATTCTCGGCATTTAGTTTGCTCCAGTTCTAGTGAGTTAGAATAGTTTCATTTTAGAACAATTTTTTTTCCAAAAAGGGGGCGTGTCCAGCTACTTATGCCTGTTTTGCAAGTTTAGGCGGTGAAAACTTACTACAAACTTAGAATGGAGTAAGTGTAGATTTTTCTATGCTCAGAAAAACCTTGCCTACACTTATAAATCAGGCGTAGGAACGAGAGATGGGTGGGGGGAAACGGAATTTTACAAACATTAAACACTTCATTTTTACAAATAAAGAGCCATCAATAATAAATGATAAATAAATCAATAAATCAAAAATGATTTTAAAAATAAAAAATAAAGTTTCTACTCACCTACTGCAGCACTGAGACGGGACCCCCCCCCCCCCCCCCCGCCTGTGTGTCTCTGTCAGTGTCTGTGTGTTTCTGACAGCGAGGGGAGAGGAGGCGAGCCAATGGGGGACGGAGGGGGGAGGAGGGAGGAGGCGAGCCAACGGGGGAGGGAGGAGGCGAGCCAACAAGGGAGGGGAGGGGGGAAAGAGAGGCGAGCCAACGGGGGAGGGAGGGAGGGGAGGGGAGGAAAGGCGAGCCAACGGGGGGAGGCAAGCCAATGGGGGGGGGGGGGGGGCGGGGGAGGAGAGTGCTGAACGGGAGAGATGGAGGGGGGGGGGGGGAGGAGAGTGCTGAACGGGAGGGGGCCGACTGAACGGGAGGGAAGCCAGAGTCCCAATCTTCAATGCCCGGTGAGCCCATTCGGCCAGGGCGAGGGACAGCATTCTTTGGGCTCCTCCCACACATCCTGCAGAGATTCGGGCTGCGAGGAGCTACTGCACATGCGCGCACACTCTCGCGCGCATGTGCAGAGGTCCCGGCACTGTTTTTAGCGTCGGGACCTGGCTCCACACTCTCTGCTGCGCTGCGCCAAGGGCCTGGATCGACCAGACAGAGGGGGGAATACCAAGGTAAATAATAGGCGCCGTTTCTGTTCTAAAAAGTCGGCACACCATACGGAGGTACGCCGTTTTAACCCTGGAGGCATACTTGGGCCCAATGCGTGTGTGTTTCCACTTGTGGAAAAGAGCAAAACTAGAGGCCATCAATATAAAAGAGTCACCAAGAAATCAAATGGGTAATTCAGCAAAAACTTCATTACCCAGGGAGTGGTGAGAATGTGGAACTCGCTACCACAGGTAATACTCGAGGCGAATAGTATAGATGCATTTAAGGGGAGCTAGATAAGCATGAGGAAAAAAGGAATATAGGGTTATGCTGAAAGAGCTGGATGAGGAAGAATAGGAGGCAGCTCGAGTGTAGCATAAACAACAGCATGGACTGGTTGGGCCGAATGGCTGGTTTCTGTGTTGTATATTCTATGTAATTCTATGTAATATCAGAAAGATAGTGTTATCATTAAGGAGACAGTAGAAAACTCACTATGTACATATTTCTTTCCACTCAAACATCACACGGTTACGCTGCCAAAGCAAATATTTTGGATTACACCTAGAGGTATGGAGAGAAAGCAGGAAAGGGGTACTGAAGGAATGATCAGCCATGATCTTATTGAATGGCGGTGCAGGCTCGAAGGGCCTGCACCTATTTTTCTATGTTTCTACCAAGCTCCGAAACTAATTGGCAAACTACTGGTTTTCCACCGCATCTCTACGCTCCTGTACAGACTCTTGGGCAGGGGTGGGCAATTATTTGGGCTGGAGGGCCACTTAAGTTTTGGTGAGCTGTTGAGAGCCATACACCCACGTTCCCCCAAGGTGTGCGGCCGTGTGATCACGCACCATCGCAAGGTCCCGCTCTGGCCGTTTTTACCAGCTCCTGCCACCGGAAGAGATAGCACAGAGCAAATTTAAAGGGACCATACACTCAAAAAAGTTAGAGGGAACATTGCCACACACACACACACAATGAATTGTGTTAACAGCTACCATTAAAATTAAACAAATTGAATGCAATGTTCAATATACCCGGGTCCATTTAGTTATGCCTCCACTATGCCAATTAAGTGGGATAATATTAAAACAAGTGCATAATTGTGCAAGAATTAATAACCCCACTAAGTCATTGGTGAGAGAAAAGTGTTAAACTGGTAATTTTGAAACAGGTCAACTCAAATGTTGATCGTTCCCACTTCATAAATATAAATTCAGATGATAGTCAGATAGAATCGAATACACAATTTGTAGTGCAAAGTAGTACTATCTTCTGTTACTAAATTTATTCCCTTCCCCCCCCCCCCACCCCCGTGGAAATGACCATGGCTCACCAGACCCTGGGTGAAGAATTGGATGAACTCTCGCAGGATTTGGATTGTGATGATCCAGACCACAAAGGTGCAAATAAACTGTAAAAAGTCAAATGGGCTTCGGAAGAGGATGAAAGGCTGAACAAACTAATAAAGCAATATGGCAAAAATGACTGGAAACTTATAGCAAGGCTCAAACGAATGTGCAGCTCGAGCTCCAGCTCGTGTTCTATTTCCCGCCAGCCGGATAGAATGAACTGGCTGGCCACATATGGCCCCACAGGGCATATTTTGCCCACCACTGCTCTTGGATCTCATGTACATCAGTGCACCACTGAGGATTGTAGGAGTTGCTACTCTTGTAAACAGCAGCAGAGTGCTCTTAAGATTCACTCCAAATCTCAGACCAATTGTACAGGTTTATACACCATGAAATTCCAACAGAACTTTTGGTTACAGTATGCATCAATCATTAGTCTTCCATTGAAGAACAAGCTCCGGAGGCAGGCCATTTTATGCAGTTTAAATGATGAGAAAATTCATAACCTAATAAGACGACAAATTAATTTGATGAGCAGGGAGTTACAGTCAAGAGCTGCTACTAATGCCTGTGTACAAAATTTTCTTCATTAATTTCATTCCCATGATCTCACTGGTCCATGCATGTTCCTGAAGCAATTGCCAAAATAGCTGGTGTCATTCCAAAACATGCGCTTTCCAAACACTGATTTTTAAAAAAATGGGAAGTCATTTTTTTTTTTTTTAAAAAGTTAAAACCTCTGCAGCTGAATTATTTGAGGCAGTTAAATTTCTAACAGAACAAAGTTTACTCCACTTAATTTGAAGACTGTTAATTTGATTTATTAGATCAATTTTCTTTACATCACCAATTTGTTTATGATGGTGAAATTAAAGTGTCAAGATATTGGATTTTTTTCATGCATACAATAACTTCGTATCTAAAATCTAAACGCTGTACACGTCAATATCCAATGCTCAAGTCTGCAGCCTCCGTCTGTGGAGCATCAATTCCCTCATGCAAAATGTAACTAAATACGTGGTATGCAAGAGAGACAATGCCCATTTTACCCAACAAGAGCATCTTCACTTCTGCTTGATAACTAAATGGCAAGTGTTAATACAACAACTGTGTTGGCCATGTTTCCATAGATAAAACCTACATACAGGCAAGTATGTTTTTTGGAACAGTGGGGTTGAGAATAAAATAATTTCTCTGAACCTGCGACAGTGTGACTCACCTCCATGCTATTCTTTGTAGGATAAGCTGTTCGTTTTGACAGTAGTGACTTTCTCCGCAGCTGGTATGGGCTGTTTTGTGCACCAAGTCCTGATTCTTCCGCAATCATGTCTGCAGGGACATCCTCATCTACAAATGAACAGAAAAAAAAATAGTTTGTTCTGGCACAAAACATGGAGGAGGGGGCTTCACATCCTTCCCGCCACAGAACATAGTATGTTCTGTTCAATGACACAATTTACTAAACCCACTCCATCTTCTGAACAAAAGACTCCACAGACCTTTTAATAACCCCCCCACCAAAAATATCAGATCAAACTCCAGAATACTAGTTAAAACATTAGTTCTGCCCCAGCAGGGGTAGTGTGTCCAATTCTGAAGGACACACTTAGGAAGGACATGAAGGATTTGGAGAGGGTACACAAGAGATTTACTGGAATGATCCAAGAGATGAGGGATTAGTTACATGGATAGACTGATGAAGCTGGGGTTGTTCTCCTTACAGTAGAGATGGCTAAGAGAAGATTTGATAGAGGTATCCAAAATCATGAACCGTTGAGTAAATAAGGAGGAACTGTTTCCAGTGATTGATGGTTTGATAACCAAAGGCACAGATTGAAGGTGACTGTCAAAAGAACCAGGTGCGACATGAGGTAAAACTTATTTACACAAGTGGTTAAGATTTGGAATGCACTGCCCGATAGGGGCTGGTGGAAACAGATTCAATGGTAGCTTTCAAAAAAAAAAAAGAGAATTGGATAAATACTAGAGAGAAAAAATTGCAGGTATATGGGGAAAGAGACGGGGAGTAGGACAAACTGGATTGCTCTTAAAAAGGGCCGCGCAGATAGCTTCTGTGCTGTACTATTCTATGAATACCCATCCAATCTTACATCCTGCATTATTGATTCTTAAACAGTAGCCTTCCTTGACATGATATCCCCAATGGTTCCAGCAGCAAAAGAACTCATTTAACATTCAATCATCTCAATCAGCAGTTAGCCTGATTATAAGCAATCGTATTCTAAACTAGATATTTATCCAACTTTTGCAAAGGTGTTGAGAGTCTATTGCACATATCCATTTCAATTATTTTTGGGGGGTTGGGGTGAAGAGGAGGCATGCACAAAAGATGGCTTCTAAACAAGTTTTGCTAATTTAGTGCTCTTTTACAATAACATGCATTTTTAATATAGCACCTTTAACAGAAAAAAGTCCTATGGCTCTTTAGACGCATAATCAAAGAAATCGAAACAGGAGAGAGGGGCTAAGAAAAAAGATAGAAATAATGCAATCATTTCCAGAGTAGCAACCAAAATGTGCACACAAATGAATACAGTGATTTCAGGTTAAATAAGCATGGCAGATTTAGAGAGGTATGTACTCCTTATAAAGAGTGGACAGAGAGGATATAAGACACTCCGAAGTTCAAGTCTGAGATCCTGAGATGGAACGATACAGTGGTAGACCAGACTGAATCTGCTTGGATTATTTAAGAACCAGGTCAGAGACAGTGGTAAAAATGGAGTTGATCTAGGAGAAATTCGAAGGGAAGAATAAAAGAGCATTTGGCAGAAATTCTGTAATGCACAGGAAGACGACATGCAGCTGTTTAATATCCTTGCTACTAAGACCATTCCACCCAGTGTAGTCACTGTTGTAATGTGGGAAATGCGGCAGCCAGTTTGCAAAAACTTCCACAAACTCAGTCATCCTCATCGTCATAGGCAGTCCCTCGGAATCGAGGAAGACTTGCTTCCACTCTAAACAGGAGTCCTTAGGTGGCTGAACAGTCCAATACGAGAACCACAGTCTGTCACAGGTGGGGCAGATAGTTGTTGAGGGTGGGTGGGACTAGTTTGCCGCACGCTCTTTTGGCTGCCTGCGCTCGATTTCTGCATGCCTCACTGACGAGACTCGAGGTGCTCGACACCCTCCCGGATACACTTCCTTCACTTAGGGCAGTCTTTGGTCAGGGACTCCCAGGTGTCAGTGGGGATGTTGCATTTTATCAGCGAGGCTTTGAGGGTGTCTTTGTAACGTTTCCTCTGCCCACCTTTGGCTCGTTTGCCGTGAAGAAGTTCCGAGTAGAGCGCTTGCTTTGGGAGTCTTGTGTTTGGCATGCAAATGATGTTGCCTGCCCAGCGGAGCTGATCAAGTGTGGTCACAGTGCTTCAATGCTGGGGATGTTGGCCTGGTCGAGGACGCTAACGTTGGTATGTCTGTCCTCCCAGGGGATTTGCAGGACCTTGCGGAGACATCATTGGTGGTATTTCTCCAGCGACTTGAGGTGTCTACCGTACATTGTCCATGTCTCTGAGCCATACAGGAGGGCAGGTATTACTACAGCCCCGTAGACCGTGAGCTTGGTGGCAGATTTGAGGGTCTGGTCTTCGAACATTCCTCCTCAGGTGGCCAAAGGCTGCATTGGTGCACTGGAGGCGGTGTTGAATCTCGTCATCAATGTCTGCTCTTGTTAAGAGGCTTCCGAGGTATGGGAAATGGTCCACAGTGTCCAGGGCCGCGCATCTTGATGACTGGCGGGGGGGCAGCAGGGACACGCTCGTGGAGGACCTTTGTCTTACGGATGTTTAGCATAAGGCCCATGCCTTCGTAAATATGCTGACTAGGACTTGAAGTTCAGCCTCTTTATGCACAGCATAAGGCCTACGTCTGTGCATATGTAGCTCGACGACAGAGGTTGGGGTGGTCTTGGACCTGGCCTGGAGATGATGAAGGTTGAACAGGTTCTGTAGTTTAGTTCCACTCCAGCAGGGAGCTTGTTGACTGTGATGTGGAGCATGGCAGCGAGGAAGATTGAGACAAACAGCAATGTGATAATGACCAGATAATCTGTTTTTGGTATGTTGATTGAGGGATAAATATTGCCCAGGACACAGAGGATAACTCCCCTGCTCTTCTTCGAAATAGTGCCATGGAATCTTTTAAATCAACTTGAGAGAGCAGACGGAACTTCGATTTAATGTCTCATCCAAAAGACGACATCTCCGACAGTGCAGCACTCCCTGAGCACTGCACTGGAGTGTCAGTCTAGATTTGTGCGCTCAAGTTCCTGGAGTGAGACTTGAACCCACAACTTCTGACTCAGAGGCAAGTGTGCTACCCACTGAGCCACAGCAGTGCCTTCAAGATGAGAGAGAAGTAGAGAGACAGAGAGTTTTAGGGTGGGAATTCCAGCACACAGCGCCAACGGTAGAGCTATTAAAGGCTGGTTGCGCAAGAGACCAGAATTGGAGGAGCGCAGAGACCTCGGAGGGTTATTGGTCTGGAGGCGGTTACAGAAAAAAAGGGAGGGGTGAGGGAGGGAAGGATTTGAAAACAAGATTGAGAATTTTAAAACTAAGATGTTGCTGGACGAGGAGACAATGTCGGTCAGCAAGCAGAGAGGGTGGAAGATGAGAGCACTGGAATAATCAAGCCTAGATACAACAAATGCATGGATGAGGGCTTCAATAGATGAGTTAAGGCAGGGGCGGAAACGAGCAATGTTACGGAGGTGGAAGTCGGAGTTCTTGGCGATATAGTCGGAAGCTCTTCTCTGACTCAAAGACGACACCAGGGTATGCAAATGGTCTGGTTAAGCCTCAGACAATGGCCAGGGAGAGGAATGGAGTTGGTGGCTAGGGAACGGAGTTGGTGGCAGGGATTGAAAACAATTGCTTCAGTCTTCCCAATATTTAGTTGGAAGAAATATCAGATTTCAGGAGGGGGATTAATAGGTTAAAAACAAATATTCCTCTTCCTCTCCCCTGACCTTTATTGTAAAGATGGATGATTGTCAAAAATAAAATATCAGCCATGATTAAATGGCACCGGACATTGCTTTTTTTGGCTTAAAAAGGAATAAGCAATTATAGTAATTGACACATATAAAACATCATAAAAAAACAAAATTATGAAAAGGCCAAGATTCCAGAAGACTGGATAGAAAATAAACAATGTTTAGTTAAACTTACATTTTATAACAAGCCAAAACCAGCCTTTCCTAATTTGGAATCCTCTCCATAACTAAAGGGTAACATTCCCAAAACATTAGCTCTCTGGATAGGACCACCACTCAGCTCAGGTTTCAGGGAGAGACATCGCCAACAAATTATGTTCTTTTTTTCTTCCCAGATAAATCTACGCAATAATGCTCACCACCAAGCAAATGTCTTCTACAATCACCAATTTGAAACTGGGCATATCCCCCTTTCAAGTACCAACTCGGATGCAAGCTTTTGCTTGCTGATGTTCGCACATGTAAATTTTCCAACAAACATTGCCATTAAGAACAAGATTGCTGTCGAGGAACAAGAAGTGTCTTTTCTGCGCTCTTGCCAGGGTCACTGAGGCAAAATCAGCAAACTCAGTACAGATCTGAGAATTCTTTGGTCAATGACAAAAGTATTGCACCAATGTATTTATCCAGCGAGTCATTTGGGGAACTCAATTTTTTTTTTTTAAATGCATAGTCAACAACAACTTGCATTTATATGGCACCTTTAAGATAGTAAAACGTCAATCGTCAAAAGGTAAATACCCTTGGCCCCCACAACAACGAGATAACTATAGAATTTCCAAGCTAGGGAATTGCAAACACATTGTAACTCACCATCATCAGAGGCGGTCCCTCGAACGAGGATGACTTGCTTCCACGAGTTCTAAGGAAGTGGCCCTAGAAATAGTGGATGCATTGGTGATCATTTTCCAACAATCTATCGACTCTGGATCAGTTCCTATGGACTGGAGGGTAGCTAATGTAACACCACTTTTTAAAAAGGAGGGAGAGAGAAAACGGGTAATTATAGGCCGGTTAGCCTGACATCAGTAGTGGGGAAAATGTTGGAATCAATCATTAAGGATGAAATAGCAGCCCATTTGGAAAGCAGTGACAGGATCGGTCTAAGTCAGCATGGATTTATGAAAGGAAAATCATTCTCGACGAATCTTCTGGAATTTTGAGGATGTAACTAGCAGTGTGGACAAGAGAGAACCAGTGGATATGGTGTATTTAGACTGTCAAAAGGCTTTTGACAAGGTCCCGCAAAAGAGATTGGTGTGCAAAATCAAAGCGCATGGTATTGGGGGTAATGTACTGACGTGGATAGAGAACTGGTTGGCAGACAGGAAGCAGAGAGTCGGAATAAATGGGTCCTTTTCAGAATGGCAGGCAGTGACTAGTGGAGTGCCGCAGGACTCAGTGCTGGGACCCCAGCTCTTTACAATATACATTAACGATTTAGATGAAGGAATTGAGTGTAATATCTCCAAGTTTGCAGATGACACTAAACTGGGTGGCGGTGTGAGCTGTGGAGGAGGACGCTAAGAGGCTGCAGGGTGACTTGGACAGGTTAGGTGAGTGGGCAAATGCATGGCAGATGCAGTATAATGTGGATAAATGTGAGGTTATCCATTTTGGGGGCAAAAACACAAAGGCAGATTATCTGAATGGCGGTAGATTAGGAAAAGGGGAGGTGCAACGAGACCTGGGTGGCATGGTTCATCAGTCACAAAGTTGGCATGCAGGTACAGGAGGCGGTGAAGGCGGCAAATGGTATGTTGGCCTTCAAAGCTAGGGGATTTGAGTATAGGAGCAGGGAGGTCTTACTGCAGTTGTACAGGGCCTTAGTGAGGCCTCACCTGGAATATTGTGTTTGGTCTCCTAATCTGAGAAAGGACGTTCTTACTATTGAGGGAGTGCAGCGAAGGTTCACTAGACTGATTCCAGGGATGGCTGGACTGTCATATGAGGAGAGACTGGATCAACATGGCCTTTATTCACTGGAGTTTAGAAGGATGACAGGGGATCTCATAGAAATATATAAGATTCTGACGGGACTGGACAGGTTAGATGCAGGAACAATGTTCCCGATGTTCCCATAACCAGGGGACATAGTCTTAGGATAAGGGGTAGGCCATTTAGGACTGAGATCAAGAGAAACTTCTTCACTCAGAGAGTTGTTAACCTGTGGAATTCCCTGCCGCAGAGAGTTGTTGACGCTAGTTCATTGGATATATTCAAGAGGGAGTTAGATATAGCCCCTTATGGCTAAGGGGATCAAGGGATATGAAGAGAAAGCAGGAAAGGGGTACGGAGGTGAATGATCAGCCATGATCTTATTGAATGGTGGTGCAGGCTTGAAGGGCCAAATGGCCTACTCCTGCACCTATTTTCTATGTTTCTATGTTTCACAGGTGTTTCCATGAAGGACCCGATGTTCCAGTCCTGAACTCCAATTGAGGGGTGGAAAATGCCTGTGCGTGGATTTTTTTTTTTAATATAAACATGTGGCGACCGTTGCACACCAGCCATCACACGGGCTTGACAGAGCTAGGCCTTTATCCAGTGGCAAGGGTTAACCAGAATGACTGGAGACCTGCTCTGCTGCACGGACCTAGCACGCACACATATCGCAGTGTGGGCAGATCCGTGCTGCCCCTGGGCCCTCGGCTCTTCTGGGCCTCGTACCCTCATCTGTCGCACCTCCGCCACAATCTCTCACCGCCATAAACATTTACTGCAGCTCGCCACAAACACTCGCCGCTCATCCGCCCCGATCTTCCCACTCCTCTGTACCTCGGCCCTGCCGATGTTCCTGCCCACGCTCCAGAACAGCGACCAGGGTTTTGATGACGTCATCTAGTTGCCCATCTAAAAATCATCGCACTTTTGGAGCAGCTCGCGCTGGAGGTTGAAGTGGTATGCCGCTCCAGCTCTTTTATAGCCCGATCTGCGGAGCTGTTCTCTCGTAATAACATGCATTTATATAGCACCTTTAAAGTCGTAAAATGTCCCAAGGCATTTGACAGGAATATGATGATAAAAAATTTGACACCAAGCCACATAAGGAGAAATCAGGGCAGGCGACCAAAAACTTGGTAAAAGAGGCAGGTTTTAAGGAGCATCTCGAATGGGGAAGAGAGAGGTAGAGAGGCGGAGCGGTTTAGGCAGGGAGTCTCAGAGCCTAGGCCACCAATGGCTGAGTGATTATAATCAAGGATGCTCAAGAGGGCAAAATTCGTGGAATGCAGACATCTGGGGGGGGGGTGGGGGTTGTGAGGCTGGAGCAGATTACGGAGATAGGGAGGGACGAGGCCATAGAGGGATTTGAAAACAAGGATGAGAATTTTGAAATCGAGCCATTGCTTAAGGGGGAGCCAATGCAGATTAGCAAGAACAGGGGTGTTGGGTGAGTGAGACTTGATCCGAGTTAGGACATATTTTTTGGAAAGCTGAGTTTTGGATTAACAGTTATGAATCATCAAAATAATCTAGAGGGACAAGCTAAATTGCAGCTCGGTTAAATTTCAACAAGTACAAAGACTGGCAGATAGCCTTGGATTGATCTACTTGGAAGTGCTATGAACACGACTAAAGTGATGCTTCTTCGCTTGAAAGGAAATGTGCATTGATAGATAAAACATTGGCACACTTATAGTTTTGCATCTGGTCTTACAACTACCTTACTCACATGCTCAACTAAGTCGGCTGGAACATAAAGCTCCATGTGCTCTCTGACAATGGCTCATGTACAAACACAACCTTGTGTGGTACTATGCCAAAAAGAAAGGTCATGGTTTGATTTGAGAGTTGATCTCAGCCAGAGCTTAGATTTTCAAGCCTAGGGTTCTTGTAAGGGCCCAGGTTAGATTTCTATCAAATTTCAGAATTTTTCTACAGCTGTTGATTTAATAAGAAGGTTATATCTAAAATTTGGCTTTGTAACCTTCACCTTTGGGTAGCAGATATTATCTTTCATAAGGTAGGACACGAGGTCCCTGGAAGTATTTCAGTATTTTCCCCAGAAAACTTACCCATCACCAAGAGACAAAATAAATGCCTCATGTTCCCAGAATAAGGAAAGGGCATCCTGGTTTCTACTGATAATCTCTATCTAATGAATATTACTGGAAAATAAACTTCACTTCTGGCCCAAAGTCATTGAACCCATCCTCACCAACCTACACTAACTCCCTCACCCATAGTAATTGACTTTAAAATCATTGACATAAGAACATAAGAAATAAGAGTCGGCCATTTGGCCCCGAGAGCCTGCTCCACCATTTAATAAGATCATGGCTAATCGGATCTTGGGCTCAGTTCCACTTCCCTGCCCGCTCCCCATAACCCTTCATTATCGCTCAAAAGTCTGTCTACCTCCACCTTAAATATATTCAATGACCCAGCCTCCACAGCTCTCTGGGGCAGAGAATTACACAGATTTACAACCCTCAGAAGAAATTTCTCTTCATCAGTTCCAAATGGGCGACCCCTTCTGAAACTATGCCTCCTAGTTCTAGATTCCCACACAAGGGAAACATTCTCTCTGCATCTACCTTGCCGAGCCCCCTCAGTATCTTATGTTTCAATAAGATCGCCTCTCATTCTTTTAAACTCCAATGAGTATAGGCGCAACCTGCTCAACCTTTCTTCTTAAGTCAACCTGTTCATCTTAGGAATCAACCGAGTGAACCTTCTCTGAACTGCCTCCAATGCAAGTATAGCCCTCCTTAATTGAGACCAAAACTGTACACAGTACTCTAGGTGTGGCCTCACCAATACCATGTACAGTTGCAGCAGGATTTCTCTGCTTTTATATTCTCTCCCCCTTGCAATAAAGGCCAACATTCTATTTGCCTTCCTGATTACTTGCTGTACCTGCATACTAACTTTTTGTGTTTTATGCACAAGGACCCCTGGGTCCCTATGTAATGCAACATTTCTAATTTTTCTCCATTTAAATAATAATTTTCTTTTCTATTTTTTCTGCCGAAGTGGATAACCTCAGATAGGAAGTTCCAGGATTTTGACCCAGCAATGATGAGGAACGGCAATATATTTCCAAGTCAGGATGATGTGCGACTTGAAGGGGAACTTGCAGGTGATGGTGCTCCTTTGCGCCTGCTGCCATTCTAGGTGATAGAGGTCGTGGGTTTGGGAGTTGATGTCTTAGAAACCTTGGCGTGTTGCTGTAGTGCATCTCGTCGATGATACACACTTCAGACATTGCCCCAGTGGTGGAGGGAGTGAATGTTTAAGGTGGTGGATGGTGGAGAGCTTTACACCATTACCCCCACCCTTTTCTTTTCTCTTCTCCTCCACCACGCCGCCGCCACCACCCCCCCCCCCCACCCCCCTCCAAATGGTTTGAGCCTTCAGCAATCTCACTCCCACACTGGAATTTTCTCCCCATCTTCAAGGGCCTCCTTAAAATTTACCTCTTTGCACACACCTTCTGCAACCATCTCTATCTCTTCTCCTTAAGACACCCAGCTCTACCTCACTACCAGTTCTCTCGACCCCTCCGCGGTCTCTAAATTGTCAGACTGCTTGTCCCAACATCCAATTCTGGATGACCAAAGCCATTATTTTCAGTCTCCACCACAAACTGTTCCCTAGCCACTGACTCCATCCATTTCTCCAATTTCTGTCTAAGGCTGAACCAGACTGTTCGCAACCTTGGTGTCACATTTGACCCTGAAATGAGCTTTCAAGCACATATCCGCAGCATAACTAAGACTGTCAATTTCCAGCTCTTAACATCGCCAGTCTCTGCCATTGCCTCAGCTCAGCTGCTGCTGAAGCCCTCATCCATGCCTTCATTACCTCTAGACTTGATTATTCCAACGCAATCCTGGCTGGCTTCCCATATTCTACCCTACGTAAACTGGAGCGGATCCAAAACTTGGCTGCCCGTGTCTTAACCCGCTCACTTACACACGTGGGAAAAAATTGAATTAAAAAAATAAAATGCACGAGTATGAACAGACCAGAAACAAGGCTCATCTTTCTAAGTATTCTCTGGCAGTCCCCCAAGTACTACAACAAGGCTTATTTCCCTAAATGTTCTGCCAGTGCCCAAGTATAGGGCAAAAGAGGAAGAAAGCAATTGCAGGAAAAGGACATGCCTGCTTTGGGATGCTGTTTAGAAGTGGTGTGGCAATTATTTTTCCTATACCTACCAGCTCACAAAATGAGGCCGCTTCATTAGCATCATTGGATTCACCTGACAAATCCAGTGTCCAAATGGGAATTCAGACCTGTCCAAATTCTACAGTCTCTAACATACTGGATGTAAATCCTGCATCCAACTCAATGCAATTTTTAATAAGTGATATGACTGCTACTAGTACCTGTATTACCAATACTCATTCTTTTACATGTTTGGCTGCAGCTTTAAGAGGAAACATTAGCGCAACACTATTCCGATATGTAACATACGTTCCTCTCCCTGCCTCCCCACAAAAAAATTCTGCTTTGAAATGAGCCTAAAGTTCATCTCACTTTAAAGATGCATTTGCTGCAAGTTAACTATTAACCAGTATCTGAAAACTGTTCTCGTCTCCAATGCACTGTGCACCCAATGGGCTTAGACACAATTGGTCAAATGAAGTCACCACTATTTCCCCCTGTACTACAACTTATAAATAATAAAATAAAACGTCCCAAGGAGTTATCAAAAAACAATGACAATATGCAGCCATATAAGGAGCTTAGGGCAGATGACCAAAAGCTTGGTCGAAAAAGGTAGGTTTTAAGGAGCATCTTAAAAAAAGAAAGTGGAGCAGCGAAATGATTTAGGGAGGGAAGTCTAGAGCTTAGGACCCAAGCAGCTGAAGACACAATCGCCAATTGTGGAGCAATTAAAATCAGGAATGTTCAAAAGGCCAGAATAGCGGAGTGCAGAGGTCACCAAGGGGCAGCATGTAGATGAGAAATAGGAAGGGGCCATGGATAGATTCCTTGTGGGGCACCAGAGGCAACAATGCACGTAGGGAAGTAATTGCAGGTGAATCTATAGTTGCGGCTGGAAAGATAGAATGAAACCAGGCGAGTGCAGTCACATCCAGCTGGACGACAGTGGAGAGAGCGTTGGAGCAGAATTTCGCAGTCAACTATGTCAAAGGCTGTAGACAGGTCCAGAATGTCAAGAAGGGATAGTTAACCACAACAGTCGTGAAACATCCAGGAAACAGCAGTGGAGGTTGTGGATATGGATTCTTAAAAAGGACTTGATAAGGTGCTGGAGAGGAAACTACCCAATAAAATTAAGGCACATTTAAAGGGAGCACAGAGTTATGGCTAAGGAGTTGGTTAAAGGACAGGAAACAGTCGTGGATTACTGGATATTTTCCAGATTGTAGGGATAGTAAGCAACCGTCTCCCCCAGGGGTCAGTGTTGGGACCACTGAAGTAATGTCGTAGGTGGCTATAGCAGGAAATGTGTTCGTTGAGCAGGCAGAAAGAGGTCAAATGAAACTTAATGTAGTAGTAGTATCAGGTTGTGATCTGATACATTTTGTTAGACCAACCAAGGAGAGGAAATATACACTCAATGGTAAAATGTTAAAAGAATAATAATTGGACGAGGTTGATAGCTCTTTCAAAGAGCCAGCAATGTCACAATGTGCTAAGTCATCCTTCTGTGCTGTAAATTTCTATAATACAGCACTTTGACGTCAACTCTGTCTCCAACACTATTCATTTTTCATTTCTAGGTTACAATGACGAATGAGCACAAAGGCACAGAATGAAACATTACAGATTATTGCTCCACCCACACATCGGAGATTGGTGCATGCATCAAAAATAACTGGACCGGATATTCAACAGCGCTCATGTCAAATCACATCTTGGAAACAGTACAACAACTAGATTAAAAACTTATGGTATTACAATGGGACAACAAAATTCCAGCCCTATTCACACAGGGTTCAGTGCTTGGCCCAGTTTTGTTCTCAGTTTATAGATAATTTAGACTTCGGTATAAGGGCAAACGCGAAATTTGCTAACTCTACAAAAGTGGACGGTTGGGCAAAAAGTGTGCAGGACAGCAAGACTACAGGAAGGTTGGCTAGCAGAATGGCTAAACAGGCGAAAGATGTAATTTAATGTGGATAATTGTAAGATCAACAACCTGCATTTATATAGAGTCTTTCATGTAATAAAACAGAGGGGAAAAAATGAACAAATGGAATATAGAAACATACTGAACGATGTGGAGAGATATCTAGGGCTTCAAATTCAAAATTCCCTGAATTTGCAGGTCGATATAACCATAGCAACGGGGATAGTATCACAATGGTTATGTTCCTGGACGAGCAATCCACAGGCCTGGACTAATGATCCAGAGACACGAGTTCAAATCCCACCACAGCATCTGGGGAATTTAAATTCAGTTAATTAAATAAATCTGGAATAAAAAACTAGCATCAGTAATGGTAACCATGAAACTATGGTCGTAAAAACCTATCTGGTCTACCAATGTCCTTTAGGGAAGGAAATCTGCCGTCCTTACCTGGTCTGTCCTATATGTGACTCCAGGCCCACAGCAATGTGGTTGTCTCTTAAATACCCTCTGAAATGACCTAGCAAAACACTGTTGTACACAACTGCTATGAAAAACAATTTTTAAAAAAATGAACGGACCACCCGGCATGAATCTTGGCACCGGCTTCGGACATGACAATAGCACACCCAGCTCAGTTGACCCTGCAAAGTTCTCCTCGCTAACATCTGGGGACCAGTGTCAAAATTGGGAGAGCTGTCCCACAGACTAGTCAAGCAATATAAACCGAGAGGTGATTTAGCCAGCGGACTGGAAACAGCTACTTGAAGGTAAATCAGTATCAGAGCAGTGGGAGGTATTCGAGGAGGAGATCCGGAGGGTTGAGACCAAATATGTGCCCTTAAAGAAAAAGGGTGGGACAAACAAATCTGGAGCCCCCTGGATGTCTAACGAAGAAAAAAGAAAAATAGGGAGACTTATGACAGATACTGAGGGCTCAATACTGCAGAAACTCTAGGAGTATAGAAAGTGCAGTGATGAAATTAAAATGGAAATTAGGAAATCAAAGAGCATGAAAAAACTTTGGCAAGTAAAATCAAGGAAAACCCAAAGATGTATTATAAATAAATTAAGAGCAAGAGAATAACTAAATAAAGAGTAGGGCCTGTTCGAGACCATAAGGTAATCTGCGTGTGGAGGCAGAAGATGTCGGCATGGTTCTTAATGAATACTTCGACTCTGTTTTCAGAGAGGAGCAATGCAGACATTGCAATCAGGGAGGAGGAGTGTGAAATTATTCGATGAAATAGGTGAGAGAGGAAGTATTAAGGGGTTTAGCAGCTTTGAAAGTGGATAAATCCCCAGGCCCGGATGAAATGTATACTAGGCTGTTGAGAAGCAGAAAAGGAAATAGAGAGGCTCTGATCATTTTCCAATCCCCTCTGGCTACAGGTGTGGTGCCAGAGGATTTGAGGACTGCTAATATGGTACCTTTGTTTAAAAAGGGAGAAAGGGATAGACCGAGTAATTACAAGCCAGTCAGTCTAACCTTGGTGATGGGAAAATTATTGGAAGCAATTCTAAACATCAGGATAAATCTTCATTTAGAAAGACACAGATTAATCAAGAACAGTCAGCATGGATTTGTTAAGGGAAGGACATGTCTGACTAACTTGATTGAATTTTTTGAGGTAACAAGGAGGGTCGACGAGGCTACTGCGTTTGATGTAGTGTATGTGGATTTTAGCAAAGCTTTTGATAAGGTCCCACATGGCAAACTGGTCACAAAAGTAAAAGCCCATGGGATCCAGGGCAAAGTGGCAAGTTGGATCCAAAATTGGCTCAGAGGCAGGGGGATACATAAGACGACAAGAAATAGGAGCAGGAGTAGGCCATTTGGCTCCTTGAGCCTGCTGCGCCATTCAATAAGATCATGGCTGATCTGATCTTGGTCTCAACTCCACTTCCCTGCCTGCTCCCCATAACCCTACACTCCCTTCTCAATCAAAATCTATCTCCACCTTAAATATATTCAGTTCTCTGGGGCAGAGAATTCCATAGATTTACAACCCTAAGAAATTCCTCCTCATCTCCATTTTAAATGGGTGATCCCTTATTCTGAAACTATGTCCCCTAGTTCTTGACTCCCCCACGAGGGGAAACATCCTCTATAAGATCCCCTCTCATTCTTCTAAACTCCAAGCAGTATAGGCTCAACCTTTCTACACAAGACAATCCCTTCATCTCAGGAATCAACCTCGTGAACCTTTTCTGAACTGCCTCCAATGCAAGTATATCCTTCCTTAAATAAGGAGACCGAAAACTGTACACCGTGCTCCAGGTGTGGCCTTACCAGTGCCCTGTACAGTTGTAACAGGGCTTCCCTACTTTTATACTCCATCCCCCTTGCAATAAATGCCAATGTTCCATTTGCATTCCTAATTACATGCTGTACCTGCATGCTAACTTTTGGTGTTTCATGTACAAGGACCCCTGGATCCCTCAAAACACAAAGACAAAGACAGAGGATGTAATGTTCTCTGGTATACTTCCAATAGCTAGATATGAAGCAAGTTCACCAAAATAATTGAAGTAAACAAGTAACTGACAGCATGGCGAGAACAATGGTATCTTCAGAAACTGGGAATCCATCTGGAATAACCCCTTCCTAATTACTTGTTGTAATTGAATGCTAACTTTTGTGTTTCATGTATAAGGATTCCCAGATCCCTCTGTACCGCATCATTTTGTAATCTCGCCCCATTTAAATAATAATTTGTTTTTTTTATTTTTCCTACCAAAGTGGATAACCTCACATTTTCCCACATTATACTCCATCTGCCAAATTTTTGCCCACTCACGTACCTTTGCAGATTCTGTGTGTCCTCCTCACAACTTGTTTTTCCATCCATCTTTGTATCAGCAAATTTGTCTACTTACACTCGGTCCCTACATTGAAGTCATTAACAGATTGTAAATAGTTGAGGCCCCAGCATTGAGCCCTGTCGCACCCCACTAGTTAGTTTGCCAACCTGAAAATGACCCATTTATCCCGACTCACTGTTTTCTGTTAGTCAGCCAATCCTCTATCCATTCTAATATATTACTCTCAACCCTCTGAGCTCTTATGTGCAGTATACTTTTATGTAACACCTTATCGAATGCCTTCTGGAAATCCAAATACACTACATCACCTAGTTCCCCTTTATCCACCCGGCTCGTTACATCCTCAAAGAACGCTAATAAATTTGTTAAACACAATTTCCCTTCCATAAAACCATGCTAACTCTGCTTGACTATATTATGATTTTCTAAATTTCCTGCTACGACTTCCTCCTCTGTCATTCAATCAGTGTGCAGACGATGCTTGCGTTTGCGCACACTGGGAGGTCGAACTTCAAACCATCATCAACACCTTCACCGAAGCATACATAAGACAAAAGTTCTCTACCAACCTGCCCCCGCCACACATTACTGCCCCCCAATTATCAAGATCCATGATGAGGCCTTGGACAATGTGGACCAGTTTCCATACCTCGAGAGCTTACTGTCAACAAAGGCAGACATCGATGACTAAGTCCAACACAGTCTTCAGTGTGCCAGTGCAGCCTTTGGTCACCTGAGGAAAAGTATGTTTGAAGACCAGGACTTCAAACCCGGCACCAAGCTCATTAAGACCCCAGGATGCAGGCCATCAGGTCCAGGGGACTTGTCCACCTTTAGTCCCATTAGTTCGCCTAGTACTTTTTCTCCAGTGATAGTGTTAAGTTTCCCCTCCCTATACCCCCTTGATTATCTATTATTGGGATGCTTTTAGTGTCTTCTACCATGAAGACAGATACAAGATATTTGTTCAAAGACTCTGCCATTTCCCTATTTCCTATTATTAATTCCCCAGCCTCATCATCCAAGGAACCAACATTTACATTAGCCATTCTCTTCCTTTTTATATACCTGTCGAAGCTCTTACTCTCTTGTTTTTATATTTCTTGTTCGTTTACTATCAATCTATCTTCTCTATTATCTTTTTAGTCATCCTTTGCTGGTTTCTAAAAATTTCCCAATCCTCTGGCCTACCACTAATCGTCGCAATATTGTATGCCTTTGTTTTCAATTTGATACCATTCTTTATTTCCTTAGTTAGCCACGGATAATTCATCCTTCTCAGAGTCTATCTTTCGCACAGGAATATATCTTTGAGAGTTATGAAATATCTTCTTCAATATCTGCCACTGATTATCTACCGTCTTACACTTTAATCTATTTTCCCAGTCCACTTTAGCCAATTCTGTCTTCATACCTTTGTAATTACCTTTTTTTTAAGTTCAGGACACTAGTTTGAGACCTAAGTTTTTCACCCTCAAACTAAAATTGAAATTCTAACATGCTATGATCACTCTTCCCCAGAGGATCCTTTACAATGAGATTGATCAATCATATCTCCTACACATTACCAGATCTAAAATAGCCTGCTCCCTGGTTGGTTACACAATGTATTGCTCGAAGAAACCATCCAGAATACACTATGAGCTCTTCAAGACTATCTTTGCAAAATTTGATTTGTCCAATGATTATTGCAGTACCTTTCTTGCAAGCCATTATTTCTTGGTTTATACTCTGTCCTACAGTGTAGCTACTTTTATAGGTCCTATAGCCTACTCCCACCAGTGACTTTTTTCCATTATTTCTCATCTCCACGCAAACTGATTCCACATCTTGATCTTCTGAGCCAATAATTATTTCTCACTATTGCACTGATCTCATCCTTTAACAGAGCTACCCTACCTCCTTTTCCTTTCTGCTTATCTTTCCGAAATGTCAAATAACCCTGAATATTCAGTTCCCAGCCCTGGTCCCCTTACAAGCACATTTCTGTAATGGCTATCAGATCATACCCATTTATTGCTATTTGTGCCAGCAACTCATCTATCTCTTAGTTGGTTGGTTGATGGGTGTTTTTGTGCCTGGAAGGTTGTTTCCAGTGGGGTTCCGCAGGACTCAGTACTACGATCCTTGCCTTTTGTGGTATATATCAATTATTTAGACTTGAATGTAGGGGGTATGATTAAAAAGTTTGCAGATGATACTAAAATCGGCTATGTGGTTGATAATCAAGAAGAAAGCTGTAGACTGCAGGAAGATATCCATGAACTGGTCTAGTGGGCAGAACAGTGGCAAATGAAATTAAATCCGGGGAAGTGTGGGGCATCGCATTTGGGGAGGGCTAACAAGGCAAAGGAATACACATTAAATGGTAGGACACTCAAGTGTAGAGTAACAAAGGGACCTTGGAGTGCATGTTCACAGATCCCTGAAGGTAGCAGGCCAGGTGGTTAAGGTGGTTAAGAAGGCATACGGAATATTAGCCTTTATTAACCGATACATAGTATACAAGAGACTGGAGGTTATGCTTCAACTGTATAAAACACTAGTTAGGCCACAGCTAGAGTACTGCGGCAGTTTTGGTCACCACATTACAGAAAAGGTGTGATTGCACTAGACTTGGATGAAGGGACCAAGTGTAGCGTAGCCAAGTTTGCTGACGACACAAAGATGGGAGAAAAAACAGTGTATGAGGAGGACACAAAAACCTGCAAAGTGAGTGGGCAAAAATTTGGCAGATGGAGTATAATGTTGGAAAGTGTAAGGTTAATCGAAGAGCAAGTTATTATTTAAATGGAGAAAAATTGCAAAGTGCTGCAGTACAGTGGGACCTAGGGGTCCTGGTGCATGAAACACAAAAGGTTAGTATCCAGGTACAGCAATCGATCAGGAAGGCCAATGGAATCTTGGCCTTTATTGCAAAGGGGATGGAGTATAAAAGCAGGGAAGTCTTGCTACAGTTAGAGTATTGGTGAGGTCACACCTGGAATACTGCGTACAGTTTTAGTTTCCATATTTAAAAAAGGATATACTTGCTTTGGAAGCAGTACAGAGAAAGTTCACTAGATTGATTCTGGAGATGAGGGGGGGGGGGGCGGTGGGTTGACTTATGAGGAAAGGTTGAGTAGGTTGCACCTCTACTCATTGGAATTCAGAAGAATGAGGTGATCTTATCGAAACGTATAAGATTATGAGAGGGCTCGACAAGGTGGATGCAGAGAGGATGTTTCCACTGATGGGGGAGACTAGAACTAGAGGGCATAATCATAGAATTTAAAACTGAGATGAGGAGGAATTTCTTCTCGGAGGGTTGTAAATCTGTGGAAATTCACTGCCTCAAAGAACTGTGGAAACTGGGTCATTGTATAAATTTAAGACAGAGACATCGGTTAAGAAACTGTCTAAGGAAATAAGGGGTTATGGGGAGCGGGCAGGGAAGTAGACCCGAGTCCATGATCGGATCAGCCATGATCGTATTAAATGATGGAGCAGGCTCAAGCGGACATATGGCCTACTCCCACTCCTATTTCTTAAGTTCTTATGTAGAGATGGACCACAGAGGAGATTTACGAGGATGTTGCCTGGACTGGAGAATTTTAGCTGTGAGGAAAGATTGGATAGGCTGGGGTTATTTTCTTTGGAACAGAGGAGGCTGAGGGGAGACCTCATTGAGGTGTATAAAATTATGAGGGGCCTAGATATGGTGAATAGAAAGGGCCTATTTCCCTTAGTAGAGGGGTCAACAACCAGGGGGCATAAATTTAAAGTAATTGGTAGAAAACTGAGAGGAGATTTGAGGGGAATTTTCTTCGCGCAGAGGATTGTGGGGGTCTGGAACTCGCTGCCTGAAAGGTGGTAGAGTCACAAACCCTCACCACATTTAAAAGGTACTTGAATGTGCACTTGAAGTGCTGTAACCTACAGAGCTATGGACCAAAAGCTGGACAGTGGGATTAGGCTGGATAGCTTTGTTGGCTGGCACGGACACGATGGGCCGAAATGGCCTCTTTCCGTGCTGTAAATTTCAATGATTCTACGAACAGCCTGACACATTCATATCTTTCAGCCAATGTCCCAGATTTCTCCATCACCATCCCTGGATATGTCTTATCGCACTGGCAGGATAGACCCACCAGAGGCGGCAGCGGCACAGTGGTATACAGTCGGGAGGAATGGCTCATAGAAGCATAGAAGTTTATAGCATGGAAGGAGGCCATTTTGGCCAATCGTGTCCGTGTCGTTCAACAAGAGGCTATCCAGCCTAATCCCACTTTCCAGCTGTAGGTCCATAACCCTGCAGGTCACGGCACTTGAAGTACCTTTAAATGTGGTGAGGGTTTGTGCCTCGACCACCCTTTCAGGCAGCAAATTCCAGATCTCCACAACCCTCTGCGTGAAGAAATTTCCCCTCAAATCCCCTCTAAACCTTCTACCAGTTACTTTAAATTTATGTTCCCTCTGCTAAGCGAAATAGGTCCTTTCTATCCACTATATCTAGGCCCCTCAATTTTATACACCTCAATGAGGTCTCCCCTCATCCTCCTCTGTTCCAAGGAAAAAAAAACCCAGCCTATCCAATCTGTCCTCATAGCTAAGATTCTCCACTCCCGGCAACATCTTCGTAAATCTCCTCTGTACCCTCTCCAGTGCAATCACGTCCTTCATGTAATGCGGTGACCAGAACTGCATACGGTACTCCAGCTGTGGCCTAACCAGTGTTATAACCAGCATTACCCCCCTGCTCTTGTATTCTATGCCTCGGCTAATAAAGGCAAGCATTCCGTATGCCTTCTTAACCACCTTTTGTACCTGGCCTGCTATCTTCAGGGATCTGTGGACATGCAATCCAAGGTCCCTTTGTTCCTCTACACTTCTCAGTGAACTACCATTTAATGTGTATTCTCTTTCCTTGTTAGCTCTCCCCAAATGCATTACCTCACATTTCTCGGGATTAAATTCCATTTGCCACTATTCTGCCCACCTGACCAGTTCATTGATATCTTCTTCATTATCAACCCCACAGCTTATTTTTGTATTGTTTGCAAACTTCTTAATCATACCCTCTATATTCAAGTCTAGATCATTGATGTATCCCACAAAAAGCAAGGGACGCAACATAAGAAACAGGAGGAGTACCGATGTTCAGTTTGGGTCCCGCCAGGGCCACTCAGCTCCAGGCCTCATTGCAGCCTTGGTCCAAACATGGACGAAAGAACTGAATTTCAGAGGTGAGGCGAGAGTGACTGCCCTTGACATCAAGGCAGCATTTGACCGAATGTGGCATCAAGGAGCCCGAGTAAAATTGAAGTCACTGGGAATCAGGGAGGAAATACTCCACTGGCTGGAGTCATACCTAACACAAAGGAAGATGGTTGTGGTTGTTGGGGGTCAATCATTCAAGCCCCAGGACATCACTGCAGGAGTTCCTCAGAGCAGTGTCCTAGGCCCAACCATCTTCAGCTGCTTCATCAATGACCTGCACGCCATCATAAAAGTCAGAAGCGGGGATGTTCGCTGATGAGTGCAGTGTTCAGTTCATTCGCAACTCCTCAGATAATGAAGCAGTCCATGCCCGAATGCAGCAAGACCTGGATGACATTCAGGTTTGGGCTGGCAAGTGGCAAGTAACATTTGTGCCACAGAAGTGCCAGGCAATGACTGTCACCAACAAGCGAGAGTCTAACCACCGCCCCTTGACATTCAACAGCAATATCATCGCCAAATCCCCCACCATCAACATCCTGGGGGGGGGGTCACCATTGACCAGAAACTAGACACAAATACTGTGACTACAAGAGCAGGTCAACGGCTGAGTATTCTGCGGCGAGTGTCTCAGCTCCCGACTCCCCAAAGCCTTTCCGCCATCTACAAGGCACAAGTCAGGAGTGTGATAGAATACTCTCCACTTGCCTGGATGAGTGCAGCTCCAACAACACTCAAGAAGCTCGATACCAGCCATGACAAAGCAGCCCGCTTGATTGGCACCCCATCCATCACCTTCAACATTCACTCCCTCCACCACCGACGTACCGTGGCTGCAGTGTGTACCATCTACAAGATGCACAGCAGCAACTTGCCAAAGCTTCTTCAGCAGCACTTCCCAAACCACCGATCTTTACCACCTACAAGAACAAGGGCAGCAGGCACACGAGAACACCATCCTGACTTGGAAATATATCACCGTTCCTTCATTGTCACTGGGTCAAAATCCTGGAACTCCGACCAGCTCATGAGTTACCTGGATTAATGAAAAATGTATGCACAGCACAGTTTGGGTACAACAGATTTCTGGAGCTTGATAGTAATTTTCTTTGCAATTTCTTCTGAATTTTCCTTACTGAGACCTTCACTATCCTTAACCAAAGTGCTTTCAGTCTTAGTGCACCTGAAATTGTTTGGACCCCTGCCTCCAGCCCACACATTCAGAAGGACCAAGCAGCTGGAAGGTCACTAAATATTCAGGGAAGAGGGAGGAGAGCAGCAGAGGCAAGACGCTTACAGCAGCCCACTCGCTATTACCCCTATTGGTGACACAGCATTTGCTTTACAACTGTTTTTATGTAGGCAAATGAGTGCTGCAGGAAATTTTACATTAGTCACATCAGCAAGATCAGCACAGAAGCTGGCATAATTTCTGTGCAACCCAGACAATTCAGGGCTAAAAACTAATAGCACTGCACCCAGGCCACACAAAACTGCACTTATGGTGCGCACAAAGCTCACTGGTTTCCTCAGAAATTTTGGACACTGCTGTGTACAAGCAGTTACTTGAACGATAGACCCTATACTACCATGCAGCACCTATGCTGATGATCAAGCGCACATTTTTTTTCCATGTGCTGGTGAAGACTTTCTGCAAGCTAGCTCACGAAGGAAGTTTTTCTTGTGGGGTACAGCAAGGTGATGTCAAGAGGTAAAAAATGTGACCAATCCTGGCTCTAACTTTCTTGCATGTCAAATTTCCACCAGCAGGTATTTGCATGCAAAGTCAGCTTGTTGCCTGGCAGCAGAGCATCAACTACAATAAAGAGCACTGCACGGATCTCCTTTTCTGCAAGAAATTGCATATATAAACTGTGGTGAAACCTGGCGACCTCTTCCCATAATTAAAACATGAACACAACAGTGGTCCATCTGGCAGCAAGACTAGGTACATGCATAATACACCGACACCTATTAGTGTAAATTTGGTACATGACAAATAAATAATTTTTGAGGGCACAGTGACAGATTTTATTTCTTTACAGCAATTCAAAAATACTAAAACAGCAATTAAATAAAGGGTACGGCTGTGCAGTGGTTATGTTACTAAACTAGCAATCCAGAGGCCTGAAATATTAATCCAGAGAATGCGACTTCAAATCCCACTATGAGTTTGAGAATTTGAATTCAGTTTTTTTAAACCTGGAAGTAAAAACCCTGGTATCAGTAATAGTGACCATAAGTTGTCTCACTCTCATTAAATCTGAATTCGTTCACTAATGCTCTGCCTATATGGGATTCCAGTCCCACACCAACATGGTTGACTCTTAAACTGCCCTCTGAAGGGGCCCAGCAAGCCACTTAGTTGTATCAAATCGTTACAAAAGTAAACAAGATTGGACTGCAGTGGTTCAAGAAGGAAACACACCAGTACCTGCTCAGGGCGACGAGAGTTGGGCAATAATTGCTGTCCTTGCCCGAGATACCAATGTCCTGAGAATTAATTTTTTTTAAATTGCGTCGTTTTGAAACTCAAGCAGATATCAATCTTTAAACAGGCAGATAAATGTTTACGTTTCACATAGTAAGTTTCGATACCAATTTTTTTTTATAATTGGCACATTTAAGGGAATCAATGCAATAAAGCCATAAAGTGAGAATTTACAAAGTAAATGGAAGTTCAATCTGGGTCAGCCACTAATGAGGGCTATGACAAGGGGAAAAGCACAGATGTTAATCATAAGCTTCCACCGGTAGCAGGAGAAAAAAAAAGCTCAACACGGGGTTCAAACATACCTAGTCTTGTAAAATCAACACAAATTCCACCTTATCCCAGCGAGACAGAATGCAAGGGCCGCACTTAAACAAACTGCACACATTCTGATGATGGCTGTATCTCCAGTCGCTCTGAATGGAGGCCCTGAAGGGTACTAGAGTGATGAATGGTTTCATCATTTCCCCCTCCCCCAGCTTTGCCATATGCATATTTGGCCTGTTGCCTGGTAGCGAAGCACTGTCTATAGCGAGCAGGCTCAGACTGATTCTCCCAGCTTGCAGTAAATGAAAATGCATGTGTGAACTTTGATGTAGCCTGGCACCCACCCACTATGAACACAGAGACAAAAAAACTCGTGGGCCCTTTAGTCAGTCACAGGCTGTTGCATGGACTTCATCTGGAACTGGCAAGCTGTAAAAACATCTGCACTCCCTTCCTGTATATTCACCCATTCAATCCAGGAGGGACAAGTTTATATGAACAGGAATTTGGTGAATCCCTACTGAGCACTCCACTGCTCACACCACCACCCTCTGGCAGATCCGTCATCACCTGTAAAATGTGCACCATTCATGTTTGTGTAGTACTACCTTACTGTACCTGAACTATATTGATGACTTTCTATATGCATCTATGAATGACATAATTGTGATATTTAAACTTCGCAGAAGAAATCTAATTACATTAAGTTAGTTTAGAAAAATGTGGGCTGCATATGACTGCTAAATTCAACTTGGACCCTACGATAGTTCAGAGAAAGCATTTCAACATTTAAAGATTACACTAAATGCCACAGAAAACACTAGTATTCAGAACATCTGCAATTGTCAGGAAAAGTTGATCAAACTGGTTACCAGGCTTCTTGTGTTACGTCTGTCAAACATTTAATGACACTGTCCATTGCTACAGTTGGGCTTTTACAGAAGTGCAAGACCAGTCTGAGCAAATATTTACAAGCACTAAACACAGCGCAACAAACACGACAAGCCATATCGTCCAAGCACAGTAAATATGGAACATAGAGAATCATAAACTTAAGAAAAAAGGTCAAAAGATCGTCAACTTATACAAATTTATGGCATTTCAACATACAGATCAACATACTACGTTCATAACTAAAGTGACCACTAATCACAATTCAACCTAGCTTTTAATTAGTTTGTCCACAAATAAACTAACAGATGCAATACATTTATATCCAAACCACAAGATGTTTTAGTTCAAACAATTTCTCTAGGAAACTGTTTTTGCAAACTTATTTTCTTATGCCTATGAATGCCAACACAGTGTGTCAAGATTCTCCCCCCTGCAATTTGTTTGCTGAAAATGCTCATTTTAAACAATCTCCAAAATGTCATTTCTGAAAGATCATGTAAAAATAAATGTGTCGTGCATCTCAACAGCTGTTGATCCACAGGAAGTTTAATTTGCAGCTTTGAAACCACAATACATTTCAAAGCTGTTAACTGAAGATTTTACAAAATAGCATTATATGAAAAAAATACCACTGTGACTGACACTATGCAAACATAGGTCCTACAAGAACTTGCATTTATATAAAGCCTCTTCACGTCCTCAGGACATCCCAATGTGCTTTGCAACCAATTCATTACTTTTTGAAGTCCAGTCACTTATGTCAGCCAATATGACAACCAAATTGCACACAGCAAGGTCCTCCAAATAGCAAATTAAAGAAAGTCCAGTTAATCCCTTTTTGGTGCCATTGGTTGAGGGATGACAGTTGACCAGAATACTGGGAGAACTCCCTGCTGCTCTTTGAATAGTGCCGTGAGATCCTTGAAGCCCACCTGATTAGGTACACAAGACCTCTGCCCAATGTCTCATTTTTTTAAAACAGCACCACCAAAAATGCAGTCAGCCTAGACAATGTGCTTAAGGCCTGGCTGGAGTGGGACATGAGCTCACAATTTTGAAGAGTCAAGCCAACGCTAGAAACTAAATATAAATGGCTAGGTACAAATGCTCGGGAAAAGATATTACAGCAACCAAACTAACTTTTCATAGTGATACAACTAGCAGGTACAATATGAAATGCATTACTACAAATGAACTAGCGGCTGATAGCAGTACTAAGCTCTACTCTGGATGCTAAAAATGTAAAGACTTTAAAATGTAAGACAAGTGGGCGAAGACGCTACAGCGCAGCATAAAGCTATACAAACCAGAAGGCCCCGAGTTCAACTGCCTGTTAGTAGTTCTCAATCATGGAATCAGCTGGGGTGCATTAATTGGCATCAGCATCCCAGGGCTGATGAAAGCAGCTAGAAATTCCAAATCACTATCCAGTAACTCCTAGTGGAAACTGCATGGCTGTGGATGTCAGGCGAGAACAGAATCAAGCGGTTATCATGCTCTCCAGTTGAATAGCTTGCCAACACTCACCTCACAGCAAAGAACAACCTTAGAGTCAAGTTCTGAAGGACCATCACCATGTAACTGTGTACGGTAGCCATGGGTTATGGTATTGGACTAGTAAGCTTCATGTTCTGAGTTCAATTCCCACCATGACGAGTTGTGGAACTGAATTTTAAAAATCTGTTAATTTGAGGGCTAGCAACAAGAAATAACCATGAAAGTTGCGGACTGTCCTAAAAACCCAACTGGTTCACTCATGTCCTTTCGGGAAGGGAACCTTCTCCATCTGGCTTACATGTGACTCCAGTTCCACTTTGATGGTTGATTCTGAATACCTTCAGAACACCTAGGAAGGGCTAAATACTGCACTTGCCAGTGACGACCACAACCCAAGCACAGTGAGATTAACAACTTCAGAAGAATAGGGGAGAAAAAATCAAGGGGAAAAACTCAAACACAGTAGTACACAAAAGGATAGGCCAGTGGTAGCCATTCACTTGTTGCCTTCAGCAAACTTGTTCTTTGTGCCTGGACCTCTAATCATGGCCAACCTGATTGTGGTATATTGACAGGCATTTGGGGTTATTCCTTTTCCTGCTTTCTGGCAAGAGAATGCTATTAAGAAACAAGGCAGAGTTTGCAATCTGCAAGTGAAAATATCTTACTAAAAGTCATTTAACAGATTAATAGTTGTACTTTTCTGATTGATTAACAGTCCACTTAGGCACAAGGGTACACAGTGATACCACTATTCCCAGCCAGATGAGGGATGATTGAGTAATTCCCAGTCAATCACTGCTGTAAAGTGATTGAGATTGATTTTATGCATATAATTTGTATGTAACTATCCTCCACTCACTGCATTTTGCTGGAGAAATCACCCTGCTTTTATCGGGAGATGTTGCTGTAGTTCTGTTTGCTATAGTTCATAGAGACTCTAAATAGGTTCTGCTTTATGTGCTGTTTAAATAGACTGCTCGCTCAGTAAATAAGATTTTGTTTGCTATAAAATACTGTTTGCTGAGAGTCCTGCATTAAGTCCCACCCCAACTCATTGGTCGACAGTGGTGTCAATAAACACTCTGGCCAGTCGAAGTTGGGAGCTTGCATGGCAAATCACAGGGACAGACATGTGTTCCATCACTCTAAGATGCATGGTGCTGCAGCATTAGAGTTGCCCTTGGGAAAGGGATTATGTCCCTTGACAAAATGTTAGCAACCTTGCTCTAGATTGAATCATTCCAATTTGTTAAAGGAAATCTCAAGATTATCACAGCCATCGGATGGATTTTTCTGAAACATGTGGTACAATACTATTCGATTCTTAGAATTCTAAGAACTCAAAATTAGTGAACTCTCAACATAATGACCCAGATTTTGCTGCAGAGGGGCATCTAAGTATCCCCTGTTAGACTTCTTCCCTCAACCTTCAGTTTAAAAAAAAGTTTTGCCCTGCAAGTTTCTGGAAGTACAAGTCGATAACAGCACAGCAAGTGCAATGGAGCATCTGGGACCTTGGTGAACAACCGGACTAACCAATGAGATTTAAGGATTGAGAAAGAAACAGGAATGAGAGATGAAAATGGGGTGAATTGGAGTCAAATCAGGTACAGAAAAATTAAGAGGGGGAAAGCAAGAAAAAAAAAATTTAACATTTTAAATTTAAAATATCTCAAACAATAAACTAACTATGTATGAGAATTCACAATTTCAATTGTTCAGTTTGTCTGGAGAGGTTGAGTGGCACTGCAGGAACATAAATCTCAATTTTTAAAAAAAAGATACTTGCGCGATTAACTATTAGCCCCAACTTTCTCCACTGAGTTTAATTCGCAATTAGTGTGTAAATAGTGCAATTTTTTTAAACTTGTGGGAGGTCGAGTGCGAACCGCTGTTTTAGCGAGGCTAATGGCGTTGTGGCGCAAATCTTCCAAAAACTGGCGGCGATTCACAATTCACAGGGCAACTCTTTCTCACTACGAGTTTATGGACGGGTTACACATTAATGAAGGCGAGCGCATTAAACGCGTTATTTTGGCTGCAAAAAACATTAAAAACAAGATTCGTGTTTTACTGTCAACTTTCTGGAGACCTATGACCAAAATTTAAAATGTCAATGCCTGAAGAAAAAAAAACCTGACTTGTTAGGTGATTTTCAAACAAGTATGTGTTGTCTCATTTCTTGATGTGATGCTAAAATCCATCTGATAACTTAATCAGAAAGTCATCAGCTATTAGGAAACTCACAGGAAGCTTGGTTCTACAAAGATAATTCTCTGTTAAATGACTGGACTAATGACAATCTAATTAAATTCTTGTACATCCACAGGCTGACTAATTGATGGTGTCTTAAAGAACATCTGCTGAAAATGTTGCTGGATAAAACTGAATAAATCACTTCTAAACACCTGACAATCCCACTGAACAATTGGCTCTTGAAAAACAGCCAAGATATTAAAAGTTTCTGAAAATGGAAATATTTGCAGGGAATGCAAAATTTAAATCAAGTATGCAAACTACTGGTACGTTTCCTCTGCAATAGCAATCTCGAAATAAACCCCATATATTCACGTGGTTGGCAAATGAAGTATAAAATACTAATTGCTCATTCAAAGATAAGTTTTTGTTCTTTTTGGCTGAAAATAATTTAAGAGATGGGACTTGTTACAAATTCAGTGAGCATCAAGGTCCAATAGCTACTTCTCCAATATAATAACTGAACTAATAAACCTTTGGTTTTAAACTTGTTTTAAGTCCTTGTTGTAAACTTGAATTTGTTGCAGTGGCTTGTCCCACATACAGAACGTGATAAATTTCCATGAATGAGGAAGAGTTCTTAAAGTTGCACTTACAAGGAAATGTGCCTTTCTACAATTAGAACTTAAACAAACCCCAAGATTCAAGTGTCAATTTCCGCAGACCATTTTTTAGGGATGGAGTTGGGGTTGTGGCGGGGGGGGGCGGAATTTCTTGTCACAGCTCAAACATGTCCTATGCCAGATCAATGAAGCCTGGCATGAATTGTCCATGGACAACTCCGACAAATCATGGTTGTTCATTAGTTAAATTGGTCAAGCATCATATTTAAGCTGTACAGCAAGTGATCTTTATTCCCTTCCTTCCACTTTCTCTCCTGCCCCACACAAAAAAAAAGAACTGTTGTGAATAGACTGATATTAACCTACCATCAAGAAAGGGAAGAACTGTGCTCAAGAAAAATATTGGAACAAACATTTGAATAACAGCCTGCAAAAATAAAAATCCAAAAACTAATGTTGCGAGTTCTATTATACACAATTGACTGCGCCTCTGAACCCAAGTCAGCTGCCAACTTGGAAATACAAATCTATTCCTTCATCCAAGTCATTAATGTATATGGTGAAAGGCTGAGTCCCTGGCGCCGTTCCCTGTGGAACACTACTTGCCACATCATGCCAATCAGAGTACATTCCTTGTACCATTACTTACTCTTTGTCCCGATCTCAACCAATTACCAACCCATGTCTCCATCTATAATTTCCATACTCGGCAATCTGCTAAGCCTTCTAATCTTTAAGAAACCTGCGAAACTGCACAATTTTTTGCACACTGGAAGAACAGCTGAATCTTACAACTGACAAATGCGAAATGGCTGAGGAGATTGCAGAGTCCGCAAACAGCAGCTATGATATGCCAGCAGAAATATTTAACCGTAATTTCAGTCAGCCTTAAGACTCAAGATGTTCTACCGACAGGAAAACAGGGCTGAAACAGAGGATATGGGAGGAGGGTGGGAGAGAACTTGATTAGAATTGACTATCAGTCGATGAAAATGAAAAAGGAAAAAAAATTTTTTTTTTTTTTTTAAAAAAGCTTTGGAAAGGGTACAGAGGGGGGCCACTAGACCAATTCCCAGTCTGAAGCATCTTAGTTATCAAGATAGGCTAAACGAGTTAGGACTCTATACCTTAGAAAAGTGTAGGCTATGGGCGGGGGGTGGGAGAATCTGATTGAGCTTTATGATAATGAAGGGAAGAGACTGTGTTCCAGCTGAAAATTTATTTCAATTAAATAGGTTAAGACATCACCAGGGGTCACACATTTAAGTTGTATAAAACTAGATCTAGGTTAGATCTCAGGTGGTTCTTTTCCCAAAGAATAGTGGACCTCTGGAATAGGCTGCTGTCTCATATGGTGGATGCGGACTCACTGAATTCTTTCAAGCAAGAGCTGGATTTGTTTCTGGCTGGGACAGAGATCACCTCCTACAGAAGGTAGGTACTGCAGGGAATTCAGGGCTAGAATGATCTCTTGGACGAGTTTCGATCACCTAGATGGGTCGGAGGGGAATTTCACAAATGTTCTTCTCTCAAATTGGTCTGTTTTTTTTTAAACAGGAGATCACATAGTTTCAGGTGGGGTGAAATGTATATGTTAGGATACACAAGGTATCGCAATTGTGTGGGACAGGCTCGATGGGCCAGATGGTCTTTATCTGTCCGTCATTGTTCCTATGTTTGTAAACTCTCAGCTCACTGCATGCCACCAAGTCAATCTCTGCAGCCTACTGCCATTTCACTCAATCTCACTAGTCTTCCCACCTAATCATTTGCAGAATTTGGCTGTTAAAGTGGGATGTTGGTCCAGAGCAACTGTAAAAGAAATCGACTCCCAGCCAATTGTCACCGGAACGTGTGCTTCCCATTTAACCTCGGAAGTAAATTTCACGGTTCTGTCTTCTAATATTAAGGTGTACATTATCTCAAAACATAAATGATGGGCTTGACCTAAATGAAAACACATCTCAGACACTCGCGTATCACTTGCAGCATGTGGGGCAGTTTCCCCATCAGGTCAGAGAGCAATTTTCTCCGCTTCTCTGGGCACTTTAAGTATATGTCTCTGCTTCCCACACCATCTTACATGCTCTGTTTATCGGTTTTAAGTTTCATTCTACCCATCTAAATAAAATATTCCACTTTATTAAATTCACCAACCCAAAGTCTAACTTGGAATTATATATTCATCAAAATTGGTAAAGACAGGATTCTTGGGTGTTTAATCTTTACCGTCCTTTATAGATTAGAAGTTGCCATCTAGAGTTCAAAACCAATCACATCTTTCTTTTGAAGACACAATTCACCCTTTTTAAGCAGCTCCATTATTTATTTTGTTATATTTCAGAAAAAGACAGATTTGCATTTCTATAGCGCCTTTCACAACCTCAGGACGTCTCAAAGCGCTTTATAGCCAATTTGCGCAAAGCAAGTTCTCGTAAACAGCAATGCGATAATGGCCAGATAATCTGTTTTTAATTATGTTGATTGAGGAATAAATATTGGCCAGCACACCGGGAATAACTCCCCTGCTCTTCTTCGAAGTAGTGGGATCTTTTACGTCCACCTGAGAGAGCAGATTGGGGGGGGGGGGGGAAAGAAGAGAGTCGGTTTAATGTCTTATCCAAAAGATGGCACATCCGACAGTGCAGCCTAGATTCTTGTGCTCGCATCTCTGAAGTAGCATCTAGAGAAAAGATTAAATGTGTCGTGGAATAAGGATGTGGGCTGGGGGGGCAGGGGAAGGATGAGAACCAATAAGTGGCATACGTCCTTCACAAGTACTTAGAATTATGTTGTTCTAAGGATCTGGAAGGTTTCAATGATAATCACCTACTGCATTACTCACTATATGCTGGAAATGTGGTACTAATAGTCTCAATGGAGATTAATATCCCAATGATCAGATATTTGAAGTATCTGGATGATTAGAAAAATGTACCCACTTCAATTGTCCCAGAAATACTGAAGATACAGCTCCAAATGACAAGCAATCATAAAAAGTACGCATGGACAAGTATATGTCACTGTAAAATAAGAGTTTACAAAAGTATGTATGCTAGGTATCTGTGTGCAAAGTTACATACGTGTTTATATACATTTTAAAATGCATGAGCTGGGAATTTTGCTGCTGATGATTGATATACAATATACATAATATCTGAGAACAATTAACCCATTCAGTGCCAAGATACTCCAAGTTCTCATTAGGCACTCAGGTCACATCAGCGCTGCTAAATGTCAGCTTAAAGTTTGCCAATTTAGTCCAGTTATTCCAATGATGCAACCAAGTCAAACAGTTTCTGGATTGGCCAAAAAGAAGGACTGAATTTAACCTAAGTGGGTCACAGGTTAATCATAAGATAATGAGGTGAGAAACACCATTTGGTCCATCTTAGTTCATTCATCTAGAAGACCCTAAATCCTCCATTGCAGCATCCAACTGTATAAACGATTCCAGAGTTTTTGGGCCCAAGTTTCGGCCTCAGTTGCACCTGATTTTTTGGAGCAACTGGTGTAGAACGGAGGATCTTAGAAATTCAAATTCTCGGCATTTAGTTTGCTCCAGTTCTAGTCAGTTAGAACAGTTTCACTTTGGAATAGAAATTTTTTTTCAAAAGGGGGCGTGTCCGGCCACTTACGCCTGTTTTCAAAGTTTCGTCAGTGAAAACTTACTACAAACTAACTTAGAATGGAGTAAGTTAAGATTTTTGTACGCTTGAAAAAACTTTGTCTACACTTTAGAAAATCAGGCGTAGGTTACAAATCAGGCGTAGGGAATGGGGGGGGGGGGGTTTAAAGGGAAGTTTACAAACATTAAACACTTCGGTTTTACAAATAAAGAGCCATCATCAATAATAAATGATAAAAACATCAATAAATCAACCAATAAATCAATCAAAAAGAAATAAATAAATATAAAAAAAATTAATAAATAAAACATTTTCTACTTACCGACTGCAGCACCGGGAGCCCGGCAACAGCGTGCTGGGATACCCCCCCCACCCCCCACAGTGTGTCTCTGTCAGCGTCTCTATTTCTGACAGGGAGAGAAGGGGAAGGGGTGGGGGGGGAGAGAAGGGGAAGGGGAAGGGGTGGGGGGGGAGAGAAGGGGAAGGGGAAGGGGTGGGGGGGGAGAGAAGGGGAAGGGGAAGGGGTGGGGGGGGAGAGAAGGGGAAGGGGAAGGGGTGGGGGGGGAGAGAAGGGGAAGGGGTGGGGGGGGAGAGAAGGGGAAGGGGTGGGGGGGGAGAGAAGGGGAAGGGGTGGGGGGGGAGAGAAGGGGAAGGGGTGGGGGGGGAGAGAAGGGGAAGGGGTGGGGGGGGAGAGAAGGGGAAGGGGTGGGGGGGGAGAGAAGGGGAAGGGGTGGGGGGGGAGAGAAGGGGAAGGGGTGGGGGGGAGAGAAGGGGAAGGGGTGGGGGGGGAGAGAAGGGGAAGGGGTGGGGGGGGAGAGAAGGGGAAGGGGTGGGGGGGGGGAGAGAAGGGGAAGGGGTGGGGGGGGAGAGAAGGGGAAGGGGTGGGGGGGGAGAGAAGGGGAAGGGGTGGGGGGGAGAGAAGGGGAAGGGGTGGGGGGAGAGAAGGGGAAGGGGTGGGGGGAGAGAAGGGGAAGGGGTGGGGGGAGAGAAGGGGAAGGGGTGGGGGGAGAGAAGGGGAAGGGGTGGGGGGAGAGAAGGGGAAGGGGTGGGGGGAGAGAAGGGGAAGGGGTGGGGGGAGAGAAGGGGAAGGGGTGGGGGGAGAGAAGGGGAAGGGGTGGGGGGAGAGAAGGGGAAGGGGTGGGGGGAGAGAAGGGGAAGGGGTGGGGGGAGAGAAGGGGAAGGGGTGGGGGGAGGAAAGGAGAAGGGGGGGAGGAAAGGAGAAGGGGGGGAGGAAAGGAGAAGGGGGGGAGGAAAGGAGAAGGGGGGGAGGAAAGGAGAAGGGGGGGAGGAAAGGAGAAGGGGGGGAGGAAAGGAGAAGGGGGGGAGGAAAGGAGAAGGGGGGGAGGAAAGGAGAAGGGGGGGAGGAAAGGAGAAGGGGGGGAGGAAAGGAGAAGGGGGGGGGAGGAAAGGAGAAGGGGGGGAGGAAAGGAGAAGGGGGGGGGAGGAAAGGAGAAGGGGGGGAGGAAATGAGATGGGGGGGAGGAAAGGAGAAGGGGGGGAGGAAAGGAGAAGGGGGGGGAGGAAAGGAGAAGGGGGGAGGAAAGGAGAAGGGGGGGAGGAAAGGAGAAGGGGGGAGGAAAGGTGAAGGGGGGAGGAAAGGTGAAGGGGGGAGGAAAGGAGAAGGGGGGGAGGAGGAGAAAGGAGAAGGGGGGGAGGAGGAGAAAGGAGAAGGGGGGGGGAGAAAGGAGAAGGGGGGGGGGGGGAGAAAGGAGAAGGGGGGGGGGAGAGAAAGGCGAAGGGGGGGGGGAGAGAAAGGCGAAGGGGGGGGGTCTTCGGGCAGGGCCCATCCCCAGCACCAGAGTTACAGGTAGGTGGCGTTGGGTCGGGTCGGGGGGACCGCGGATCGGGGTCGGGAGCACGGGTCGGAGCCGGTCCGGGGGGGGGGCCGGGAGCACGGGTCGGGGGGCGGAGTCGAGTCGGTGTAGCGGTCAGGTCCGGTCCAGGGGCGGGAGTCGAGTCGGGTCCGGAGGAAGCAGGAGCTGGCATGGGAGGCAGCCTTAGGCACGCAGCCCCAGTGAGGCCAGTCGGCCAGGGCTTGGGGCTGCGTGCTTCGGGCCGCTCCCACACAGTTTTGGGCGCCTGGAGCTACTGCACATGCGCGTCCACTGTAGCGCGCATGTGCAGAGGTCCCGGCACTGTTTTCAGCGCAGGGACCTAGCTCCGCCCCCCACTGCTCGTGCTGCGCCGCGCTGAGGGCCAGAGGACCAGCAGGGAGCCGGAGAATCTGGAAGTTTTTTTTAGGCGCACATTGTGGCGCGAAAAACGGGCGTCCAGGTCGGGGCTGCGCCATTCTAGGCGCGGCCCAAAACTTGGGCCCTTTGTCTCCATTGCTCAATCTGGAATCCATTGATTACTCGGTGTGTGAAGAAGAAATTTCTGATATTAGTCCTGAATTTTCCCCTTTGGTGGACACTGATAAAAAGGTACAAATATTTAAATTTGAAATATGTTGACAATTAGGTACTGTTGCAAAAAACTGTAATAGTACATAGCAATTAAAAGGCAGACTTTTTTTTTTTAAAGCTCTAAAAAGAGATAATAAATTAAATCCATTGTCTTGAATGAGACAAAACAATGATCAGCTCATGAGTCAGTACTTGTTTCACTCATTTCCCCAAGAGAGGTTTTCAATAAGTACCGCTGTATAAAGATATGTACAAAACTAACTACATTTAATATATTCTGGTCATTTTTTTTTTTAATTTTCTCATTTCCAATCAGTTTCTAAATCAGAAAACTAATTTATTGGACATAGGCGGTCAGTGATTGCTTCTCACTATTTAATGTCGCCCTTCCATTATCGCATCCTTTTGTTTGGTCAGCCAGGTGTCTGCTGCACATGGAAATCCATCACCATGGTACAGAGTTTCCAAATCAAGTGTTTCTGCAGTTTTTCTGTTTTGCCCAATGTGTAGTGTGCACTCCATCCTCATAAGAATACACCCCACTTACCCAAGTCCCAGAGCTTAGTTGCAAGATAGCAGAGCCAAGGCTTGGGAACTTTGCTGGAGCATAACTCGCTAAAAGTATACAACTTAGTCAGTTGCTTGTCCAGCAACAATACCACGATTTCAGGATTATCTCCAGCCAAATGGTAAGAATCCCAGCCCCCAGTGATAAGTTTGCCCTTCCAAGTTCCATTAATAAGATAGGCTGTCTGGTCAATCATAAAAGTTCCATGGAGTACATTGGAACATAGGAATTGCAAGATGAAAAAAGGCCACGGTCCATCCAGTTCGCCTTCTACTATCCCAGTCATCACATGATGCAATGATAATGGAGTTGTTGAATAATCATAGCAATCAATCTTGTAGTCTGCAACAGACACAGAAATGGCACGAGGAAAAACCCAGCGGTGGAACGCTTTGGGAATGATAGGTCCAAAGTCACCTTTTTCCTTCCAAGCATGCTACACTTACGACACGTCATGTCTCAAATTACTCATATACTGTATCCCAAAATTTTAAGCTCTGAAAGAAATCTACTTAATTTGCATTTGAGTGAATCAATACAAACTTCTTCCACCAGCTCCCGAGGGAGTCTGTTCCATAGTTTGCCGACATGCCTGTTCAGAATCAGTTTATGACAAAGTCGGCTTGCTTTCAAGCTTCCATTGTCAATCATGTTTTCTCAGAAGCATTTTAACTTCAAAAAGCCACCATTTAGCTCCCCTTTTCACACTCCCCCTCCCAAAGAAGGATAGTCACTGGTTGGTTAGACAATTGACAAACACAGGTTTGAGCCTTTGCTAGGTGGCCAGCAGATACCAGAAGCTCCTCATAAGCAGCATGGTGAACAGTACAACTCACCATATGAGAGAGTCATTGCTGCTATCCTTCAGACCACAGCATGAAAACACACCACCATATCCTACTAAACTGTGGTTCCACCAGTAGGAGATGAAGAGCTTCTGAAACAGCTGCTTACCTTTCTACAACCCAATTATGATAGGCACCATGCCTAGATATTAGATTACCTAATGTGCTCCAGCACCAGTCATCCCAGTCTTAGTTTCTTCCACACGTGTTATTCTACAGACAGAAAGCAGCTGCGAGGGAGTTTGCCATGAGGAAGAGGTTGTAACACTGAGATAATTAACATAGTGATGTAAAATAGCAATTAGAAAGGACAATCAGAAAAAAATGCAAGTGGATTGTCTCTAAACTGGACAGTACCATCAAAAGTGATGGGTAACGAAGCAGCAATTCAGACAAAATCTCACATGGACTTTTATGCCACCACTCAGGATATCTTGCCGCCCCCCCCCCCCCCCAACGACTCAGTTGGCCATAAATTTAATGTTGGGGAAATATTCCAAGAACAATATGGTATTCATTTTCAAAAGAGTGACAAGACAAACCAATGCAGCTACAAATCCATCAGTCTTGCATGTGTACCAGGTTAAATAATGTAAAGCTATCAGGAGTGGACTTCGGGATTATCTGTATGATATTACACTGGTCAGTAACAGTTAGCATCGATTCAGAGGTAAATGGGGGGGGGGGGGGGGGGAGGAGGGAAATAATGCCCAACTGATTTATTTAAATTTTGATGGGACATTACAAATAGACAATGTTAAGTTATGGTCATAGAAACATGGGGAAGCTATTCAAACCCTTGAAACAATACAAAGATCAGCATAATGAGGCTGATCTTTCAGAGTTTTGGGGAACAGTTGGGATAATCCTGTGCTTTTCAGCCTTGAATAGGAAGCAACCTAAAGGGGACTTCATATGGGTATTCAACATAGCAAAAACAGAACACTAATTCAAACTACGATATGACTCACACCAGGTCCCGCTCACCCATCATCCCTGTGCTTGCTGACTACATTGGCTTCTAGTTAAACAACGCCTCGATTTCAAAATTCTCATCCTTATTTTCAAATCTCTCCATGGCTTCACCCCTCCCTATCTCTAATCTCCTCCAGACGTTTCACTACGTTAAAGGTGCTATATAAATACAAGTTATTGTTGTAGGGATCCGTATAAAATGGCAGAATGCAATTTGGGGACTAATGCCAGCAAGTTCTTGTTCCACAAAGCATGATCAACACCGTAAAATAAACTTGTGGATAAGGAAGGAGGCAAAAATCTTGGAAGTCACTAGGCATTTAGATTATGTGTTGGGAACTGTAGGTTTATTTTGAATGGGCTAAAAAGACATCCCTATCCATAATTTATTTTGTGATCAATGTCATATTCAGGATCTACGAGCTATAGCACACCAGATGGTAAAATAACGGCCCGGATTTTCTGTCGCCTATTTATTAAATGCAGAAATGTCTCGCAAGCTGCACCGGCATGAAAACCTAGACCTTGCAATCTGACAACAATCTTCTTGGCAGATCCTCCACATGCCCAGGAAAGGGACATTTGCTAACGCAGGGTTGGACTATTTGCCCAACTCTTGCCCAGTAGATGCCCATGAAACTCTTATGCCTGGTAAAAGCAGGTGCAAGGCCTTCTTTTACCAGTGAATGGGTGAAAATAAATATTCAAATATTTTTTTAAAATTATTTTAATATTCAAAAACCTGTAAAATAAGTGTTATTTTTGGCCCCTTGATCAAAAAATAAAATTGTTTTAAATGTTTAATGAAATTGTATTTTAATTAATTTTAACTATGTAATGATAATTTCAGGGCTGTGTACATGTGTTCTTTGGGCATTTCTTACTAAGCTTATGTGGATTCCGTACGGAAATGGAATCCCCATAATGAGAATCCACTTTTTGATTGGTTGGGCCGGCCCATATGATCTGCACGCGTCCCTGGAATACGTAGGTCTTTATGCGCATAGATGCCCAGGAGCGCGAGGACCATCAAGTAGCTGCATAGATTTATTGTGGTTCCGAGGCATCCACCCGCGGGAAGCCTCCAACCGCAAATTCAGACCCAACATGTTCAAGGTCTACTAGATTTCGCTTGCCAAATGGTAAAATAACATGAATGAAAAATACTGCAAGTGCATTTTGATGCTGGGCCCCAGTCTTTGAATAAGTACCACATAAGGCTTGTAAGTGAAATTGAAGTCCATGGGATAAAAGATTCTATGTACATATACACAGACAATTAATACAATTCAAACTTGGAGACTGACTGTACCTCAAATCGGCAAAATGATGCGAACTTTCCACCCATTAAGGTTGCTACACACCTTATTACATTACAATGTCAAATTAGAAAAAAAAATGTTTGCGCTATGCTCGCGGCTATAATGCAGAAACGACTTTAATTGGTTAGTTTAGGTCTTCTGTTCATTGATGGCGGTGTGGTTGCTAAGGGAATGTTTGTTGTTCAGCGCTAGATTCTCTCTCCAGTGGCCAGATAGTATAAAACGCTGAATGTTTTAAGTCCAAGTCCACAAGGAATTTAAACAACTCCTTAAAAATCGTATCTCATGTGCTGAACAATGCCGTCCACAGGAAAAAATGCATCATGCCACTAGGTCACCCAGAGGTAATGCATTCTTTCCAACAGATGACCACTCCAATTGTGCCCATTTTCAGCAGGAACCGAGTCAGTGCTGTCGCTGAGCTTTAATGCATCAGTACCAATATACTATTAAAAATGGATCACATTTAATGTTTTTCCAATATGCTTCTTGTGTGATGGGCTTAAGTCATCAGCTCAAACTGCTCCAACCACGACAACAAGCAGTACTTCACTCCAGTATTATTTAGCTCTCTCCAGACAGCCCAAATTCAAAGAACGAAAATCTTTAATTTTATTCCTGGGGATTTGCCAGTTTAAGTGGGTTTTGCATAAAAATCACACCCGTTGTCTCTTACAGATACCCAAGCAACAGTTATTTGATGAAAGGGAGGATACTTATAAAATAACTCACGGAGAAAAATGCTGGTTTGGAAAATTTTGGCCAACAAATTGTATAACATTATATGTCTTAAAATATAAAAACATCCAAAGTGCTTTTAAGGGGGAAAAGACAAACACTGAGTCATGGTAGGCAAGATTGGCGAGATGTCCAAAAATATGATCAAATAAAATCAACTCCAGTCACGAAAGGTGCTGGATAATTAAGCAACGGGAGGAGGAGGAGGCTCTACGAACATACCCATCCTCAATGATAGTGGAGCACAACACGCGATTGCAAAATACAAAGCTAAAGCATTCGCAATCACCTTCGGCCATAAGTGGAGAGTGAATGTTCCCTCTCGGTCTCCTCCCAAGGTCTTCATTACAAATGCCAAACTTTAGCCAATTCGATTCACCCAAAGTGATACCATAGAATGGTACAGTAATTCAGCCCATCGTGTCTGTGCCAGCTCTTTGGCAGAGCTATTCAATTAGTCCCACTCCCTGCTTTTTCCCCATAGCCCTGTGAATTTTTTCCCTTCGAGTATTTATCCAATTCTCTTTTGAAAGTTACTACTGAATCTGCTTCTAACACTCTTAAGACAGTGCATTCCAGATCACAACAACTCGCTGCGTAATTTTTTTTCCCCTCATGTCGCCGCTGGTTCTTCTGCCAATCACCTTAAATCTCTGTCCTCTGATAAACTGACTCTTGCCACTGGAAACAGTTTCTCCTTACTTAATCTATCAAAATGATTTTGAACACCTCAAATCAAAACTCTTCTTAATCTTCTCTGCTCTAAGGAGAACCACAGCTTCTCCACATAACTGAAGTTCCTCATCCCTGGTACCATTCTCAAATCTCTTCTGCACCCTCCCCAAGGTCTTGACATCCTTCCTAAAGTATCCAAAATTGAACACACTACTCCAGCTGGGGCCAAAGTGATTTATAAGGGTTTAGCGTAACTTCCTTGCCTCTATTGCTCATGCCTCTATTAATAAAGCCATGCATCCCCTATGTTATTTTAAACAACTTTCTCAACGTATCCTTCCACCTTCAAAGATTTGTGTACATGCATCCCCAGGTCTCTCTAAACCTGCACCCCATTTAAAATTGTACCAGTTTATATTGCTTGTATTGAAATGTATATATTGAAATGTTTATATTGAAATGTATCACTTCACATTTCTGCATTAAATTTAATCTGTGCCTGCCCGTTTATATACCCTCCTGAAGTCTGTTACTATACTCTTCATTATTTACTACATTTCAGAGTTTTGTGTCATCTGCAAACTTTGAAATTATGCTCTGTATATCCAGGTCATTAATATATCTCCTAATACCAACCTTGAGAAGCACAACTGTATACTTTCCGCCAGTCTGAAAAGCAACTCTTAGCTTTCTGTCCCTTTGCCAATTTCTTATCCACGCTGCCACTGTCCCTTTAATCTTGCTAACAAGTCTATAATGTGGTACTTTATCAAACGTCTTTCAACATCAACCACACTACCCTCATCAACCTTCTGTTATTTCAAGAAACAGCTGAGTGCACTGGACACAGCAAAGGCTACGGATCCCAAACGCATCCCGGCTATAGTGCTGAAGACATGTGCTCCAGAATTAGCCGCGCCTCTAACCAAGCTGTTTCAGTACAACTACAACAAAGTGGACTGCAGGTTAACAAGAATGGGGGTGATCAAAGTACTGGAATGCCAGACAGGATGCGTGTATCTGAGTTCAGGTTTATGGTGAATGGAGAATGGGAGGCCAGAAAGTAGTGCACTCCAAAAATTGAGTCTAGAGCTGATGAAAGTGTAGAATTAAAGGATTACAAAGCACGTTAGAATCAACATATATCTACTGATAGTTGTTTCAATTTAACAGTATAATTAAGACCTTGTTCACTCATTTATAACTTGTAACTTTATAGCATCACCATGCTGCTCCCTAACTGATTGCAGCCTTGTCAGCCAATATTTTAAAAGTGCATATGATTTAAGGCATTTAAGAATTAACGGTTTCTAACTACTATGGTGTAATAAAAGAGGTTCAAAATATGCGAGCAGAGGATAAAGCTTTAATTTGGCCTTCAGTTTACCCAATAACTTTTTGGGGGATAAGGAAGGCAAAAATAACCTCAATGTTGACTGTATCTTCAAATCTAGAAATGAATTAATCAGAGCTGCAATCTTTCATTGCTGCCCAAAATAAACTCTCAATTCAGACTGACTGGTATATAAACATACTTTTGACACGGAGTAGTAGAATCAAGACTCCAGTGTAGTTGAAAAGAACACTTATTGTCCTATAAAATGTTCAGAATGTCCATTAAACCAAAATATTGAACTATAAAAAAACCAGAAAGTCGCTCCCAAATGGCCCAATGTGCTACTGAGCCACACAGACCAGAAGATTCCAGTTTTGATTCTGGTTCTATGGAGTTCACTGCTACAATTGGCCTTACCTCTGAGCTGAGGGAGAAAAAAAAATCAGTAGGACTCTCCTATTCCTGATCCTGTACATAATCTTTTATATAGTGCCTTTAATATAGTAAAACGTCCAAAGGCACTTCACAAGAGTGTTACAGACAAACAGATAAATCTGACAGAGCCAGAGGAGGAATTAAGGCAGATGACCAAAAACCTGGTTTAAAGAGGTAGTTTTTAAGGAGCGTCTAAAAAGGAGGAAAGAGAGGTAGAGCCAGAGCTTAGGGTCCAGGCAGCTGAAGGCACGGCCACCGATGGTTGAGCAGTTATAATGAGGGATGTTCAAGAGGCCATAATTTGAGGAGCGCAGACATCTCATCTTGTGTGGTTGTGAGGCTGAAAAAGATTACAGAGATAGGGAGGGGCAAGTCCATGGAGTGATTTATAAACAAGGATGTGAATTGTGAAATTGAGGCATTGTTTAACTAGGAGCCAATGAAGGTCAGAAAGCACAGGGGTGATGGGTGATCTTGACTTGGTGCGGGTTAGTACATGGGCTGCTGAGTTTTGGATGACTTCAAGTTTACATAGTGTGGAATGTGGAAGGCCGGCCAGGAGTGAGTTGGAGTAGTCAAATCTAGAGGTAACAAAGACATGAATGAGGGTTTCAGCAGCAGATGAGCTGAGGCAGGGGCAGAGGCGGGCAATGTTACGGAAGTGGAAAAAGGCAGTTTTAGTTATGCCGCGATGTGTGGCTGGAAACTCATTTTGGGGTCAAAAATATGACACCTAGGTTGCAAACAGTCTTGTTCACCCTCAGATTGATGCTAGGGAGAGGGATGGAGTCAGTGGTTAGGGAACGCAGTTTGTGGCGGGGACCAAAAATAATGGTTTCGGTCTTCTCAATATTTAATTGGGGAACATTTCTGCTCATCCGGTATTGGATGTTGGACAAGCAATCTGACAATTTAAATACATCATCATCATCATAGGCAGTCCCTCAGAATCGAGGATGACTTGCTTCCACTCTAAAAATAAGTCCTTAGGTGGCTGAACAGTCCAATACGAGAACCACAGTCCCCGTCACAGCTGGGACAGATAGTCATTGTGGGAAAGGGTGGGTGGGACTGGTTTACCGCACGCTCTTTCCACTGCCTGCGCTTGATTTCTGCACGCTGTTAGGGATGAGACTCGAGGTGCTCAGCGCCCTCTCAGATGGACTTCCTCCACTTAGGGCAGTCTTTGGCCAGGGACTCCCAGGTGTCAGTGGGGATGTTGCACTTTATCAGGGAGGCCGAGGGTGTCCTTGTAACGTTTCCTCTGCCCACCTTTGGCTTGTTTGCCGTGAAGGAGTTCAGAGCAGAACGCGTGCTTTGAGAGTCTCGTGTCTGGCATGCGAACGATGTGGTCTGCCCAGCCGAGCTGATCAAGTCTGGTCAAGGACGCTTAAGTAGGTGCGTCTGTCCTCCCAGGGGATTTGTCGGATCTTGCGGAAACATTGTTGGTGGTATTTCTCCAGCGACTTGAGGTATCTACTGTACATGGTCCATGTCTCTGAGTCATACAGGAGGGTGGCTATTACTACAGCCCTGTAGACCATGAGCTTGGTGGCAGTTTTGAGGGCCTGGTCTTCAAACACTCTTTCCCTCAGTCGGCCGAAGGCTGCACTGGCGCACTGCAGGCAGTGTTGAATCTCATCGTCCATGTCTGCTCTTGTTGATAAGAGGCTTCCAAGGTACGGGAAATGGTCCACGTTGTACAAGGCCAGATCTACATTGGCCCCTGGTTAAACAATGCCTCAGTTTTAAAATTCTCATCCTTGTTTTCAAATTCCTCCTAGGCCTCACTCCTCCCATCTCTGTAACCTCCTCCAGCCCTACAACCCTCCGGTATCTGCATTCCTCCCATTCTGGCCTCTTGCGCAACCCCGATTGTAGTCGCTCCACCATTGGCGGCCATGCCTTCAGCTGCCGAGAACCTAAGTTCTAGAATGCCCTCCCTAAACTGCTCTGCCTCTCATTCCTCCTTTAGGACGCTCTTTAAAACCTACTGCTTTTTCTGCCCGAATATCCCCTGATGTGGCTCAGTGTCAAATTTTGTTTGGTGTTAAAGGCGCAGATGAGCTGAGGCAGGTCTGGAGTCGGGTGATGTTCGGTGGAAGTAAGCAGTCTTAGTTATCCTTTGACATGCACGGCAAGGAAAAACACAAGAAAACTAGTGAAGCACCACCAAAGCTCTGGGGAAAGGACACAAAAAAGTGGGTACTTGGACATTTCCCAGACAGGCAAAATGGGTCCCCATATTATCAAACACATTAGTTACTAAAACTGACATAGTAAGATAGAATGCAGTAAAAGTTTTGGCAATATCTGACCCACACTTCATTCTCAAGAAAATGCCTCAAGTTTATCACCTCCATTACGAAGGCCACTGACTTTATTGCATTACACTTCATGTTAAACAATGGGAGAATTTCTTCTGGGAGGACAGGGAGAAAAGGAGGAGCGTATTACATGAACAGCAACTTCTGCTATAAAATTCTTTCCCCCCCCCCCCCCCACCCAAAAAAAACTTCATTATAGCTGGAAAAGCATTTCAACAGAAGTATGAACAAGTCGAAGCTTCAATCATCAAAGTGACAGGCCCCTATTTTTAGCACCGTTCTTCCCATGCCATAAATGGGACAGCATCATTAGCAGGAGGCAGAAAACAAAGTACCTCAACAAGAGTCACTTTCTAAAGTGGCTCTGGACAAGAGGTACGATATAAAAGGCTTAAAGCTCCATTCACAGAGCAACTGTTTATTCAGGTCTTGAAATATAAAATCTCTGATCTTCTATGCAAAGGGAAGCATGTTAATGCAAGCTGTTTCTATTACATGCGGGTCACCATATTTCATCCTGGAGGAGCACGAGACCGACCAGATATCTGAGGAACTGCGTCCCCTTATCTTCTGAACAGAAAGGAGAGATAGGAAAATAAACTACCAACAATTAGACCCGCATACAAGAATTCATTTTTGCATGTCTATATAATAAAGCATCACACATTTAAGGTGCCCATGGCAGAAAATTAGAACCAAGTATCATGATTTACTGATTTGTCTTTTTTCAAACCACACTGATTTCTTGAAATATAGATCAGGAAAGATCCCACAGAAAAGAAATCTGTTCAAAACACTGAAATTTGAACCCATCACATTGCACAACTCTGACTACTCATTAATCTATCGATGTAACTTCCTGCTCCTATCAACACAACTTACTGTGCCTTCTAAGTTAGTGTCACCTGCAAACTTCATCCAAGTCATTAATTAATATGAAAAGCTGAGGCCCCAGTACAGATCCCTCCAGAACACTACTGGTCACATCCCATCAAGCAGAGTACATTCCCTTTATCCCTACTCTCCGTCTCCTACCTCCCACTCAATTACCCCCAATTCACTGCACTTTCACTTTTGCTAATAATCTCATATGTGGAACCATAACAAGGTCCTTCTGAAAGTCCATCCAGACAACATCCACAAACAATCTCTGATCAGCTCATACTGGTCCAAGTGCTGTCAGTCTGTCTATGATCATCAGTAACGTCCTACAACTGATGTTAAATTGACATGTCTGTAATTACCTGGTTTCTCTCTCGCTCCCTTCTTAAATAATTGAGTGACATTTGCAATTTTCCAATCCAAAAGGCACAATTCCTGAACCTAGAGAGCTTTGGAAAATTATGACCAATGCAACTGCAATTTCTTCACCCATTTCTTTTAATACTCTGGAGTGGAAACCGTCAGGTCCTGGAAATTCTATTACTTTTTCTATTACCACTTTTTAAAAAACATTAAATCCACTAAGTTCCTCGCCTCGATTTATTTTTAGGTTCTTTTGTATCGCTGCTATTTTGTCCTTTCTCCACTGATAACGGATAAGAGTATTCAGTTAACCAGTCTACCATTTCTTTATTGTTCATGATAGCCTCGTCTGCATCTGTATTTTAATGGGCCCACAATCCCCTTTACCACTCTCATTCCCTTAATACATTTATAAACGCTCCTGGCTTTGATATTCCTTGCAAGTTTTTTTCCATACTCCCTTTTTGTACCTCTTATTACTTCCTTTGTATCCCTTTGTTGCTTTTTATAGCTCTCCCAGTCAGCAGGAGTTCTACTTTCCCTTGCATTTGTACAAGCCTTTTCTTTTAACTTGCTACTGTCTCTTACCTCATTTGTTGACCACAGTTGCTTAACTACACAAGTGGAGCCTTTGCCTTTTAGGGGTATGTACCAAATATTTTTTGAATCCCACTGTTTGCCCAGTAACAGTTCAGCCTAGCTTACTGTGCTTAATTCATTTCTCATCCCTTTAAAGTTTGCCTTAAATTTAGAAGCTTGGTTTGTGACTCTCCCTTCTCCCTCTTAATTCCAATATCAAATTCAATCATATGGTCACCATTTGCAAGATGTTCCCTTACTGTCAGATTGTTAACTAAATTGTTACACTGATCAATAAATCCATTTCAGCCTGTTCCTGAGTCAGTTCTAAAACATTGTTCTAGAAAATTGTCTCAAATGCATTCTATAAATTTAATCGCCTTTACTGCTCGAGCTGTCTGCTTCTCAGCCGGTGAATATTAAAATCTCCCATTGCAACTACATTGTTTGCTACATTTCCCTGATTTCTATTTTCACATGCCTCCCCCGCCCCCAGTACATCACTACAATCAGGAACATCGATCTATAAAGAACTCCTAGCAGAATCTTTCATTCTTTGCTATTCCAAAACTCAACCCATCATGTTTCCACTGCCCGATCACCCTTACTGAAACAATGGATCCTGTTCAGCCCAGACTAGTATCATATATATTGCTATGCAACATTTGTCAAGATATCACTATCACACTTCTGGAAAAATATCAAATTTAAGAGTGGCTGATAAGTTTACAGAATGTATCAAGCATGAAAACTTTGCAGGGTCATGTTTCATTCATCCAATCAGCTATTGTTATGAAAAAGGTTACAGGAAAAACTACCCGTGTTTCGGAGTTCTACAGAATCCTTGTTTGCATATATACCCTAAGATAACGGAGACCAAGTTGCTGTTACTACACTGACTTCCCACAATATTCACTCTCCGCAGCTACATTGCCCAATGAACACAATTTGATTAATCCAGTACTGCAACAGAGCAGTTAAGAATCTCACTTGAGCTGACGTAACTGTGTGTTCAAGTCTTGCATGACATTAACTTGTTAACACATCTGCCAGAACACATACTGAAATATCCCATCACCACACAACTATACCAGTTTCCTCGAAGTAAGTTCTCAAATTCCCTCTCACCTACAAGCTTTAGATATACAAAAGAAGTGAAAAACTAGTTATATCACCAAGTATGGCACTTTGTGAAGGTAGAGTGCTCGGGCAGGCTTCAAAAGTTAACATTCTCCCCACTAGCAATCAGTAATAAATCTGAATTAGATACCTACACAGGGATCTAATATTAATACTAGTCATTCTCATGTATTTTTCTTTTTTTGCTGATAAAAGCAATACTGTAATTCTTTTATATATAATGCATTAATTTGACAATTTTGCACCAAACATGCTTGAATTTAGTACCCATTTTCCAATATCAAATTGTATGCATTATGTACAAAGCATTTCAAGTTTATTTTATTTTGTTAATTTAACAAATTGTGTGATGTGTTCTGACATAGATATGAGTACCAAACAATTTTATTTTTAAAGTTTAAATCCTGTTTGCTCTTACAGTAACAGGTACAAATTTAAATCAAATTTTTCATTTCAAACTTCCTCGGTGTACATCCAAATATTGCATTTACGCAATACAAGAGGGCCCTGCAACAACTCCATCTCATAGGGAAACGAAGAATCTCAGTGATAGGGTATCCGACTATACCCAACCACACTGCCAAGTTGTGACAAATACTGATCTACTCCACTTACACCAAAAAAAAGGAAAAAGAGAAAAGAAATATACAATACGTCGTGAAAACACAGTCAGTCTTCAATACTTTTGATGTATTAACCCCAAGACTGAATGTCCTGGGAAATGATTTGTTTCGATGTGCTTTGCACATGCTCAACTCATGCATAATTATACTGAAATAATGACTATTAGTCATAGTGGCACAACACCAGAAGTTGTTTTACTGCATTAATTTAAATCCTACAGAATCAAATTTATTTAAGAAAAGACCAATTCTTCTCACCCGGTCAACCTTAATTTCCCTGTATATCCTTTCTGATTCGGACTTGAATTTTTTTTTTTTGAATTAATCCAACATATCTTATCTAACTCTTTCTCTCTCCCGCAACCCCCACCCCCTCAAATATTTTAAGTCTTCTTTTTTTTCGTCTTTGGCCCGCACTTCCCATATTGTAACGATATTTTAATGGATTTTTAGTTACAAAAGCTGGCTATAAGGCAATTTTCCAGCCAGTTAGCAGCCTAAATATAGCAGGAAGAGTCTGAGTACGTGCCCAAAGATGCAATTTACCCACTGCACTAGAAGACTTAACAGCATACATCCCCAACCTATTTGGTCCAATACAATGGGGCCAAATTTCGGCCTCAGTTGCTCCTGATTTTTTGGAGCAACTGGTGTAGAACGGAGTATCTTAAAAATTCAAATTCTCGGCATTTAGTTTGCTCCGGTTCTAGTCAGTTAGAACAGTTTCACTTTGGAACAGAATTTTTTTTTCAAAGGGGGCGTGTCCGGCCACTTACGCCTGTTTTCAAAGTTTCGGCAGCGAAAACTTACTCCATACTAACTTAGAATGGAGTAAGTGAAGATTTTTGTACGTTCGAAAAAACCTTGTCTACACTTTATAAAATCAGGCGTAGGTTACAAATTAGGCGTAGGGAATGGGGGGGGGGGGGTTTAAAGGGAAGTTTACAAACAAACATTAAACACTTAAGTTTTACAAATAAAGAGCCATCATCAATAATAAATGATAAATACATCAATAAATCAACCAAAATAAATAAATAAAAAATTAAAAAAAAATTTAAAAATCAACAAACAAAACATTTTCTACTTACCGACTGCAACACCGGGAGTCCTTCAACAGTGCGCTGGGACGGTTCCCCCCAGTGTGTCTGTCAGTGTCTCTATCTGTCTGTCTGTGTGTCTCTCACTCACTGTGTGTCAGTGCCTGTGTTTCTGACAGCGAGGAGGGAAGGAGAGAGGGAGGGAGGGAGGGAGGGAGGGAAGGAGGGAAGGAGGGAGGGAGGGAAGGAGGGAAGGAGGGAGGGAGGGAAGGAGGGAGGGAAGGAGGGAAGGAGGGAAGGAGGGAAGGAGGGAGGGAGGGAAGGAGAGAGGGAGGGAGGGAGGGAGAGAGGGAGGGAGGGAAGGAGAGAGGGAGGGAGGGAAGGAGAGAGGGAGGGAGGGAAGGAGAGAGGGAGGGAAGGAGAGAGGGAGGGAAGGAGAGAGGGAGGGAGGGAGGGAAGGAGAGAGGGGGGAGGGAAGGAGAGAGGGGGGAGGGAAGGAGAGAGGGGGGAGGGAAGGAGAGAGGGGGGAGGGAAGGAGAGAGGGGGGAGGGAAGGAGAGAGGGGGGAGGGAAGGAGAGAGGGGGGAGGGAAGGAGAGAGGGGGGAGGGAGGGAGGGAGGGAGGGGGGAGGGAGGGAGGGAAGGAGAGAGGGGGGAGGGAGGGAGGGAAGGAGAGAGGGGGGAGGGAGGGAGGGAAGGAGAGAGGGGGGAGGGAGGGAGGGAAGGAGAGAGGGGGAGGGAGGGAGGGAAGGAGAGAGGGGGGAGGGAGGGAGGGAAGGAGAGAGGGGGGAGGGAGGGAGGGAAGGAGAGAGGGGGAGGGAGGGAGGGAAGGAGAGAGGGGGAGGGAGGGAGGGAAGGAGAGAGGGAAGGAGAGAGGGGGGAGGGAGGGAGGGAAGGAGAGAGGGGGGAGGGAGGGAGGGAAGGAGAGAGGGGGGAGGGAGGGAAGGAGAGAGGGGGGAGGGAGGGAGGGAAGGAGAGAGGGGGGAGGGAGGGAGGGAAGGAGAGAGGGGGGAGGGAGGAGAGAGGGGGGAGGGGGAGGGGAAGGAGAGGGGGGAGGGAGGGAGGGAAGGAG